>NW_026715752.1:0-19122 GCF_029784015.1 Lycium ferocissimum | reverse complement strand
TCGCTGGACATAAACCAAATATGCAAACCACTCCAAAAATATGGTATGAACTCACTCACACACTCAAAATTTCTAAAAGAGGTCACCTTGACCCGGTGTTGACCGAGGTCAACTCCTAAACCATAAAACTTAACTTTCCAACCAAAGACCCAAATCCCACCCAAATGCTCAGCACCCGAACCAACTATCCTACCAAGTACCTTTTTGGACCTAGTGAAACTATCAGAATTCGGTTCCAGATGCATTTACCCAAAAGTCAACTATTGGTCAAATCTTTTCCCAAAACCCAACTTAAGGATTCAAGACTTAGGTTTCTCACTCGATTCTAATTTGATTACCTCGATACCCATGCCACCCATCCCCGCAAGTCAAAAAAACAAAAATAAACTACAGGAAGGGTTGTTTAGGCAAAAATGGGTAAAATCACTAAAACGACCTGGCGGGTCGTTACATCATCCCTCACTTAAACACACGTTCGTCCTTGAATGTAAAGAGAAGAAAAGTCCCTGAATCGGCGAAAGGATGGAGATATCTACTCCGCATATCCGACTCGGTCTCGCAAGTAACCTCTCGACAAAGTGATGCTTCCGTTGAACCTTCACTGAAGATATCTATTTAAACCTCAACTTTCGAATTTTCCTGTTTAGAATGGAAACTAGCTCTTCCTTAAATGTCATGTTTTGATCAAGAAACAACGAATCCCACTGAATCATATGAGAACCATCCCACTGGTTGCACACCTGATAGACCGGCTGGCAAAGCCAACTCATAGACCGCCTAACCAATACGCTGAACAATCTCAAATGGCCCAGTGTACCTCAGAATCAACTTGACTTTCTTCCCAAACCTCATCATAGCCTTCATGGGTGAAACCTTCAATAGAACCCACTCACTAACCATGAACTCTAGATTACAAATCTTTTGATCCGTATAACTCTTCTATCTACTCGAGAGGAGCCTCTCCTAAATCAACTTGACCTTATCCAAGGAATGCGGTAGAAAATCCATACCCCAAGGCCTAACCTAAAACGCATCAAACCAACCAACAAGAGAACGATACCTCCTACCATACAGTGCCTCAAATAGGGCCATCTCAATACTTGAATGGTATCTGTTGTTGGAAGCAAACTCCATCAAAGGTAGGAACTAATCCTAATTGCTACAAAAGTCAATCACACAAGCCCATAATATGTCCTCAAAGACCTTGTTACACCTCGAAAAAATTTTCGTTGATACACAGTGAATAGGCAAATGAAGAGTACGAAGTATACGATGTTTCAATGAGTAAGAAATAGAATTTGATGATTCTAAATGAGATCTTAATGACATTCGATGTTAGACGAGAAAGTGTCAAGAGAAGGCAATGTGTACGATAAGTATCGGAAAGGATTTATTGTCACACCCCGATTTTTCTAGGGTGTGATGGGCACCCGACCCCATGTTTGGAGCCGAGCGAACCCGCTAACTCTTATTACATATAAAATCTTCAAAAGTCCTTACGTCAACAAGTAACGAAAAACGTAGATAAGCTCCCGATTTTTTTGTACTGTCACATGTAATCTGTGGTCGTAGTGGACCGGTAACATAACACAATAAGATGCGTCGGCTGATGAAGCCGTCGAATCGACACACTATACTCGCAACTCTCGTACGCAAAGTCTCTAACTCGTACAAGACATCGTAACATAGGGCTCGACTCGGCGACACTCCAGACTAGGTGGAGCTTGCCAACTTCACCGGAACGTCTCTATCACGGTCTCGGCTCGTCACGGTGTACACGCGCGGCATGAAACGCGCCCCGAAGAAGAGGGTCAGTACGAGCATGTACTGAGTATGCAAGGCATGGATAGTAACATAGAAAGAGATGTAATCATGTGCAACAACAGTATGGAGGTGTAGAGCATATCATGTGAGAGAAAGTATCCTGTACATATGAGACATATCATGTGTAAGGGAGTAAGTCGTACATATGGAACATGTCACGTGTAAAGGCGCCACTTTTTGTACATATGGAACATATCATGTAAAGCCGTAACTTTTTGTACATATGAATGCCTGCGAGGGCGGATGCCATGCATGCTTATCCGGTCATATCATGTCATAGCGCCGAACAAGTCGGCTCACCCACATAGCGCCGAAATACGTCGGCTCACCCATATATCCCGCATCCGGCATCCCGCGTCCCGGATGATAATGCCGGCCGACCGGTGGCAACGCGCACTGTAGCGCAACATGTGTCCCTTTCCCATATCCCCATGTATCCCCTCCCTCCCCCCATGTACATATTTAGCATGCATGAGAGCCCAAGGAAAGTCATGTATCTATCGGAGTGACGTAAGGTCGGTAACCTCCGATGATGTTATGGAATAACCATGGGCGCTTTGCCTCACCTTGAAGGAACTAGGACAATAAGGCGAGACTATCAACGAAGAGTAACTTCACGGGAAACATAAAACAGGATCATAACATATCGTTTCATATACTTTGGAACCTTTTAAAAAAAATAGTCATTATCCAAGAAATAGCTTAACATTCCATATCGTCATGTTCATGGTAAGAACATATCCTTGACGTATTCGTCATAGACATTTTCTCATATACGGCATCATCCTTGTCATCATAAAATCATGTTCGTCGTTTTAGTCATAAAAGCTTTCAAAATCATCAAACTTGGTTTTTGGAGAAAAATGAATATTTTGGAAAACATTTGTAAACTTTTAAGAAGGAAATCATGCCTTAGAACCATTACTTCTAACGTTTGAAAATGAGAACGTTATGGAAGCTTTTAACACGTCTCACGTATGAATCATGCCATGGAAAGAAAGGGCGTAGCCTTAACATACCCGCGCGCGCCTTATTAGCTATGCTTATTTGTCCGAGCTCGTAAATCTACATTTAAAATTGTTCACACTAATGTTAGCCTTTTCATCGTACATTTGCACCACACTTCAAATTATACTATCTTATATTCTACCGAAAATCGGGCAGCATCTCCCCTGTTTATATGCCTAGCCCGAATTCTCAATTCAGCAAGCACCACCACCAACAACAATACCAATATCAATCATAATATTTTTACTCCAAAATATCTCATAAAACAGCCCACACGCTGTTTTCCAACTTTCATAACTAATTAACTCAGTATACAATCATTTAATCACGCTTTCTTCGTAAATAAACCGATATTAACACAAATAAAAAGAGATTCATACCTTTCTCCATTTAATATTGCTATATCTTCACTTTTTCACCTTAGCTTTATGCCACAACGCACCGCCATACGATTTTGCACCAATAATTATGCGTTACTCGGACTGGAATTTGAAAATTTTACCTGATTTTGGGCTAAAAGTTGGTGGTGGAAGGTTGGGGAATTTTTCTGGAGTTTTTGGGAGTGTTTGGGGTGATTTGGGACGAAAATAGGGGCCTCTCCCTTTTATAGAACGGTCCAGGTTCTGCCTGGACCGACCTATTTTTCCTTCAGCGCGTTCGCGCTGTGCTTAATTTTTCTGACTGTACCTTCGTTCAGTAAAAAGGTCATAACTTTTGATTCCGATATCGTATGAGGGCCCACGACCTATGGTTGGAAAGATAATTCAATTATCTACAACTTTCATTTCTGAGAATTTTCCCAAATTCCAAACTTATAATACCGTTTTTGCCCCTCGAAGTCAGATCACCCGAAAACGTTTTCTTAAATCGTCCTTTTGAAGGGCCTACACTCATTTTTGGCTCATGGGTCCTTCTTAGGACTTACTCAACTTTCCATATACTACTCATATGTCCCTTCACACGTCTTTCATAAAACTCCAGCATGTGGGCCCCACTTCATCTTACGAATAATCCAACGTACAAAAGTACGGGATACAACATGGTTGTCAATTCTTCTAGAGGAAGCACGTGTCACGCTCATGCTCTAAAAATACGGGGTATAACATTTATGAGTAGCAAGTTGATGGCAACTTAATGATGTGTTGGGGGAAGAGTTATAACACCCCTTAGATTGTTAATGAATTTATAAACAAGTGCTAAGAAGGTTCCATAAGGATTGGAGATGAAACGAGATGACGGGATCAACTTCGGTGGAACTGTGAGTTCCACGACCATGTTCCACGGCCCATTTAATGTTCCACGGACCGTGGATGGGTCCGTGGAACTGCCAGCAGAGAAGGTGGCTGGCTAGTCGTGAACCACAACCAGTTTCACGGGCAGCATTATGTTCCACGGGCCGTGGAACAGTCCGTGGAACTCCCGACGGGCTGAAATGTTCCAAGTTTATAAATGTGATTCCAACTTCATTATTTCATTTCCAACACTTCTCCACTTCTCTCTAAAGCCTCTAGAGCATTACATATATTTCATGAACAAGAATCCAAGGGAAATCAAAGGTTCCTATCATCAAACCAAGTGAATCAAAGTAAGAAAACCCATTAAAGTTCATCAAAAACAAGGAATTCAAGTGAAGGAAAAACTAGGATTTTGCTCAAGTGAGGTATTTGCAACCAAGGTTCAATCCTACACCATCTAAGGTAAGTTTTATGATGTTTCCATGTTGTTTAAAGTACTTGGAAGTTGAAACACTTGGATTATATAAGGAAATAGGAAATGGGTCATGAATGTGGAATAGTGCCACTTTTGAATAGATGTTTGGAATAAGTGATGATTCTTGATAAATTATGAATATGATCATGTTATAAATGATATTGAGAACGTAGAATAGACCTTGAATATGAATGAACGGAATTATGTGATATGACTATGAATATGGATGAATTGAAGTGAATTGTGAAGTAAGAGTAATGTAGTTGACTAAAGGCTATTGTGGTGATAGTGTGAATGTTATTATTGATGGTTTGGGAGTTGATATATAATATGGAGGAAGTCGTATAAATAAAGGAGATGCTGTCCGATTTTCTGTAGAATTAGTCATGAATGTTAAGCTATCCATTATCTAATATGAGTATGCACTTCAATGAAGGTAGAACGTGAGCCTTGAAGGGGAACGTACAAGTGATAGAATAGTTGCACGGAAAGGTTTGTAAGGCTAACCCTTCTTTCATAAGGCATGGTTCTTTAGCCAAATATTATCCTTCTACGAGTCTATGATATTCTCCAATGATCCTATCTCTAGAAGCTATTAAGCCTATGATTCTCAAATGATACGATTGTACAAAGTTCTTATACGATGAGTAATCCTCTAAGGATAGAATGTAATGATTGACGATAGTAAAAAGGCTAAAGATAAATATGAGCTTATATGTATATGTGCCCATGAGAGGCTATTGTGAACCCCGAGCTTATATGGCCGGGTAGAATATAGTGAATATATATATATATATATATATATATATATATATATATATATAGACACAACGACGCGCGTGCACCACTGCAGTTGGGTACGAACAACCCTGAGCCTTGGTAGGGCCAGGTATGACACTGAGCCTTGGTAGGGCCAGGTATGTGAAACACCGAACCTTCATGGTCGGGTATGCTATAGAAATGCTATGTATATGACATCGATATGAGTACGAATATGCTATGTATATGACATCAATATGAGTACGAATATGCTATGTAGATGACATCATTATGAGTACGATTATGTAAATGCCAAGTAAAGGCTATTTCTATGCAATATATATGATATGAGCATGAGTATGAAAGGAAATATGAATAAGAATACGAAAATGGATACGAAAGGTAGATGATTACGGATATAGATGTATGTACGCGAATACGCAATAGAAATGGAACGTCCCTTTGGAAAGTAAGTAAGTGCTATGACGATGATGCTATTTTCTCCCATCTTATGCTGTTTCTTATGATATCTATTATGCTATCACCTTGATGTTGATCATGCTTTACATACTCAGTACATTCTTCGTACTGACGTCCTTTTATTGTGGACGCTGCGTCATGCCCGCAGGTGGCCTGGGAGAAAGACTTGATCCATAGCTGTATTTTCTCAGGGACTACATAGCGGAGCTCCATTTCATTCGGAGCTGCAGCTTTTGGTATAGACTCTTTTGTGTGCATATTTATAGGCACGGCGGGGGCCTGTCCCGCCCATATGTTATGATATGACGTACCTTTCTTAGAGGCTCGTAGACATGTGTATATGGTTAGATATGTTTGGCTTTGTCGGCCTATATTTTGGGATATTATTTTGATAGCCTTGTCGGCTTATGTACATTTGTATGAGCATAGATGTTATTGATGATATAGATGTGTTATTGCCCAATGAGATTAGAATGATGATGAATGAAAAGCATGATTTAACTATGTGGCTCACCTAGATGTAATGTATAAGTATGTTAAGGGGTGCCCGGGTGGGCTACCACCGGGTGCTAGTCGCGGCCCTCCGGTTGGATCGTGACAAAAGTGGTATCAGAGCAGTTCAGTCCTAGGGTGTGTCTACGAGCCGTGTCTAGTAGAGTCTTGGATATGGGTGTGTTGCGCGCCACACTTATAAACAAGAAGGCTGCGGGCATTTAGGAATGAATGACCTTCTTTCGTCATAAGAAATCGTGCGATAGAGCTATGATGTAAGAACTTCTTGTTTCTTAACCATGTGTTGTGTATTTCAGAAATGCCTATAAAGAGAAAGGCTTCAGCAGCGCAAAAGGGCAAGACGGTGGCAGAAAAACGGGCTGAAAGAGCACCGCCACCGGTAGTAGAGGAAAGTGAGTCCCAAAGTGCAGCTCGATCTCGCCTCCTCGATTCGGTGCCTATATTAGAGGAGCGTGAGGGAGCCTCGGCCCCAGCTCCAGCACCTCCGGCTCCTTCACCGGATACTTCAGGCCAAGATGTAAAGGAGTCCATTAATTTGCTGACTATATTGGTTGCTGCCCAAACTCAGAGGCAAAGCACAGGGCAAGGTGATAGGGCTGTTGGTGCAAGAGCCCGTGACTTCGTTAGTTTGAACCCTCACGAAGATTCTTTGGATCAAAAGTCGGATGAGGACCCTCGAAATTTTATTGATGGTATGTTGAGGACACTTCGGTTGATACATGCTTCGGACACCGAATCGGTGGAGCTAGCGTCCTACAGATTGAGGGATGTTGCGGTATGTTGGTACACAGTTTGGATGGCTTCACGGGGAGCCAATGCACCTCCCCCGGTATGGCAAGAATTTGTGGATGCATTTCTCCGACATTATTTGCCTCCGGAAGTCCGGCGAGCTAGAGCCGACAAGTTCTTAAATTTGAGGCAAGGGAGCATGAGTGCTCCTAGAGTATAGTCTCCGCTTCAATTCTTTGGCTAGGGTATGCTTCGGCCATGGTAGCGGATATGGGTGACCGAGTGCACGGAGTTTGTGAAAGGCCTAGGGCCACATTTAATGGATAGATGCTTGACCGCGTCCCTTCGAGACAATATGGATATTACACGCATCCAAGCCCATGCTCAAAATTTATAAGAAAGCTACAACAACAAAGAAGTGAGCATGATGGCGGCTTAGCAAGAGGGGCTAGATCTTCGGGTCCGATGAGCGAGTATAGAGGTGGGCACGGACGGCAGCTTGAGACATTTGGGCTACTCTGTGACTAGTGCGCCTCCGGGGTATTCGGTGCCGGAGATTTGATAGATCTACTCATCCCGAGCCGAGTCAGAGCTTTTCGGGATCTCAGTTTAAAGGTGATTCGGGTCAGGCGAGGCCACCCATACCACGATGCTCCCAGTGTGGGAAGTTACATTAGGGTTAGTACAGATTGGGTTCAGAGGGTTGCTATTCATGTGTTCAGCCAGGCCATATTAGGCGAGAATGCCCCTTAGTTAGTGGCGCAGGCAGGACCCGACCTTGGTCGATGGCCGGATCTTCGACATCTATATGCCACCATGGGGCCGAGTTCACACGCCGCCGGTCGGCCGTGTAGAGCGGGAGAGTCCCAGGTTCAGCGGTCCTCGGCCACCGTATTTATGCTTTGGCTGGACGCCAAGATCTTGAGTCTTCTCCTGATGTTGTCATAGGTATATTATCGGTACTTTCTCATGATGTATATACTTTGATAGATCCTGGATCCACATTGTCATATGTTACTCCATATATTGCGGGTTGGTTTAGAATCAAATCGGAGTCGATCAAACCTTTTGAGGTGTCTACACCCGTTGGTGAATCGGTAATAGCTAGCCGAGTATATAGAAATTATGTAATTGTGATTTATGATCGCCGTACTATGATTGACTTGCATGCATTAAAAATGGTGGATTTTGATGTTATTATGGGCATGGATTGGTTGGCTTTTTGCTACGCCAATGTCGATTGTAGAATGAAAATGGTTCGCTTCCAATTTTTCGGGAGAACCGAGTTTAGAATGGAAAGGAAATACGGCGTCACCAAAGGGTAGGTTTATTTCCTATCTAAAGGCAAGGAAAATGATTATAAAAGGTTGCATTTATCATCTAATGCGGGTCCAAGATGTAGAAGCTGAACCGCTGACTCTTCAGTCAGTTCGCGTAGTGAATGAATATCCGGACGTGTTCCCGGAAGAGCTTCCAGGCCTTCCTCCCGAGCGAGAGATTGATTTTGCCATTGATGTGTTGCCAGACACTAAGCCTATATCTATTCCTCCTTATAGAATGGCTCTCGCGAATTGAAAGAGTTGAAGTAGCAACTGAAAGACTTGCTTGAGAAAAGCTTCATCGGGCCTAGTTCATCCCCGTGGGGAGTACTCGTATTGTTTGTTCGAAAGAAAGACGGCTCCTTGAGAATGTGCATTGACTATCGGCAATTGAATAAGGTGACGATTAAGAATAAATATTCTCTTCCGAGGATTGATGACCTATTTGATCAATTACAAGGTGCCGAGATGGTTTTCCAAGATAGATTTGAGATCCGGGTATCATCAGTGAGAGTTAGGGAGAAAGATATCCCTACGACGGCTTTCGAATGAGATATGGCCATTTTGAGTTCGGGTAATGTCATTTGGGCTAACTAATGCACCGGCGGTGTTTATGGATTTAATGAATAATGTGTTCGAGCCCTTTCTAGATCTATTTGTGATTGTATTCATTGACGATATCTTGGTGTATTCTAGATCCGAGGCGAGAACATGCGGACCATTTGCGTCTTTGTCCTTAGAGTTCTTCAAAGCTTGGAGAGTTATTTGCAAAATTTTCTAAGTGTGAGTTTTGGTTGAACTCAGTAACATTTCTGGGGCACATTGTTTCAGCTGATGGTATTCGGGTAGATAGCCAAAAGATTGAGGCCGTAAAGACTTGGCCGAGGCCTACAACTCCTACGGAGATACGTAGCTTTCTGGGTTTAGCAGGATATTACAGGAGATTTGTAGAAGGTTTTTCTTCTATTAACACTTACAAATTTGACCCAGAAATCGGCTAAGTTTCAATGGACGAGATCTTGTGAACGTAGTTTTCAAGAGCTAAAAGATAGATTGACTTCGCACCAGGTCTGACACTTCCGGAGGAATTGGAAGGTTATGTTTTTTATTGGATGCTTCGATTGGGCTAGGTTGTGTATTGATGCAACATGGCAAGGTGATTGCATATGCTTCAAGGTAATTAAGAAAACATGAAAGGAATTATCCAACCCATGATCTTGAATTGGCTGCAGTGATTCATGCATTAAAGATATGGAGACATTATTTATCTGGTGTTCATGTAGATATTTACACCGATCATAAGAGCCTTCAGTATATCTTCAAACACAAAGAATTGAATTTGCGGCAACGACGATAGTTGGAGTTGCTAAAATATTATGATGTTGATATTCTATATCACCCCGGAAAGGCAAATGTTGTAGCTGACGCTCTTAGCGCGAGATCTATGGGAAGTTTATGTGATGTACAACCGGAGAAAAGAGAAATGACTCGTGAGCTCCGGCAGTTAGCTAGTATAGGAGTTCGAGTAGTGGACTCGGGTAGCGGAGGGACTACCATTCGAATTCGAGCAGTTTCGTCGCTAGTAGTGGAAGTGAAAGAGCGAAAATACGAAGATCCCATGCTAGTGCGACGAGATACACTCCCTCGAAAGAGGGCACACTGCCACCGGTGCCCGACCTCGGCTGATGTGCTACACAGGGTCTTCACCACCCACGACCTCTACCTCGACCCTTTCCACATGCCACATCTTTGGTACCAGGTTCTGATTCCTCTTCTTTACCTTCATCCACGAGCGTCCTCACCATCTGTGAGAGAATAGAATATGAAGTCAGATATTTAGCTTGAACGCATGAAAGGAATGAAAGAATGAAAGCTTCCTAAATGTCCTATAGCCTCTCGAGGATGGGTATGGATGTCTACGTGCCAATCCGCAAGACTCTACTAGATGTTGCTCTTGTACTCAAAAGATTGATGAACCTAAGGCTCTGATTGCAATTTTTCATGACCCAATTCATAAGCCATGATAGTACCTAGACAATCCCACTGGTAGGTGAACAATTCCCAAATAGTTTAGAAAACATTAGGTAAGTAACAAGAATTTTGTAACGACCCGTTTGCCCCTTCTCGAGCTTTGTTAGCTCACTTTTCACCAGAGGGGACCGTTGACATGCTTTCTGAGGTGTCTAGATTTGATTCAGGTGATTTTTTGTGAAATTTGGGCTTAAAGCAAAAAAGAGTTGACTCAAAGTTGACTTTTGGGTAAACAGACCTTTTTCAAAAATCGGACGATTTTGAGAGGTTCGGATGGTCATTTAGAACTTGTGTGCATATCAAGTTCTGTTCCCAATGCACACGGATGCATTTTAGGACTTGGTTGGGAAGTTGGAAATGAGGTATCGGTGGTTGACTCGGTCAACGAGACCTCTGTTGGAAATTTTGAGGCTACGAGAGCGTTCGTAGCGTGTGTTTATGTGGGTCTGTGTAGTGGTTTGTGAGCAGATGGCCTAAAGATTTAGTCGGGATTTCGGTTGATACTTGGAAAAATAATTGGGATTCTGGTACTTAGTGTTCGCCAGAGCAGTACTAGTGTCGTCCCAGTGACACCGCCATAGCGGTGGGATGACCGCTGGGGAGGCAAAGCTTGTTTTGCCCAGACCGTCTCGATAGTCTGGGAGGACGCCCGGGCTGTGGCAGAGTGGCTGCCCCGATGCTGCCCTAGCGGTATTGGGCCTGTTATTTCATTAAGTGTGTATTAAAATGGCCCTTAGTCTATCATTTATCACCATTACAAAAATTGAGCTCTTGGGAACTGTTCTATAAAGATTCTTGGGGAAATACTTGGTGGTAAGTCCTGCTAATCTCCTTATTAATTCATTATTCTTAATCATCTTAGAATTCCTCCTTCCTTATTAGTTCCTTCGCAATGGAAGATGAAAAGTGGATTTGATGGTTATTCTACCTAGGCTTTTAAATAATGAAATTGATTGGGTTTATGCTAGATTATGATGTATCTAAGGTTATTAATCATATATCTTCCATTATTAGTGTTGCATCCTTGAATCTAAGAGTTTGAATTTATACCCAAAATTGGGGGTTTCGCTTGAATTTCGAAATTGGGTGAATCTTTGAGGTAATTTAGCAATTAGTTGATGGGTTTTGATCACCTAGTGTTTAAATTGATATTTTCCCCCCAAATTTCCCAATTAGTCCTTATGGGCCCCGTTCCCTAAGGCTTTGACCTAATTTGAATGACAGCAATATAGGTATCGATCTTCATGATTTCTAATATGGATTTCGAATATGCCAAGGATTCTTTGATTTTGAGGCTCAGCGGAAGGGCAAGGCTAAAGAGTGATTGTTGGTGTATCACTGTTCGGCCATCCAGGTAGGTTATGGCTTACCCTTTGTGAGACTTCGTGTAGCGAAGCATATATTTAGATGATATTTTCGGAGACAGCATGTAAACCTTCGGGCATGAAGTTGGGTTAGATATTGCCTTAGGTTGGGCCCCGTTGTGGGATTAGGGCTAGCCACGTCATTGTGTTGTGGCTTGATTATTCTATTGTGTTGGCTTGATGCTACGTCTTGATAGTAGATATTAGGAATAGTTGTTCCATCTTGATTGTGAGATTGTAGTCTCTCACTTGTCGATGTTGATACGATGACGGAATTTTATATGACTTGTGTAGTCTTTCATGGTATTGTTGGCATACCCATGTTTGGTAGTTGTGATGTTGATTTGATTATTGATATTGACACATACATTGCAGGCATTCTTATCCTTCATGATATACTGTTGATACATTGCTAATACTTGATGAAATACTGTGATGAGCTGGGCTCGGTTTTGGATGAGAGTGATGTGAAAGTCCAATATCCGATGTTTGTCCCGAAATAGTGGATCGAGTGAGTGCATGGACTCCGCGGGTCCCCCAGGATGGTGCTGGTGAAAACCTTCCGTGGGAAAAGATTTGGAGTCACGTCTATCAGTTGGACAAAGATCCGAGATAAGTGGCACTTCGCGAGTCACCTTGGGTTGTGCTACCGAGACGTGGAGGTATTCTGTCCGGAGTACATGTGTACACAGTATTACATTTACATTTATACATTATTGCATTGCATTACATCGTGGCTGGTATTGTGATGATTTGGTGCTTTACTTGTGATATTGGTTTCGGATTGGACATATTGAGACTTGGCACATTTGGGTTTAGATGCTCTACTTACCTGTACTTGGTTCTGATTACGTCTGATTTATACTTGTTGGTTTATTGTCTGGATTATGTTAGCTATACTTACTCAGCCTATGATACCTACCAGTACTGTGCTTTTTTACTGACCTTGTTGCTTTCTTTTATGTGTGCAGAGTTCTAGGTTGGGTCTTCTTTCGTCTCCCGTGGCTGATAGTCCCTATGAGGGAGCTTCGAGTTTACAGGGTGAGCACAAGACGTTCGCTACCTTGAAGACTTCTCTTATTATGTCTTACTTTTCCATTTTGAGACATAGACAAATTTTATGTATTATTATAGGCCAAACCCATCGACAAACACCTGTGGTCGTCCACTTCTTTCACTTGAGCACCTAAAGTGGCCCTTGTTTCATTTAGACACTTCGGGTGGGTCATTCTATTCCACTTAGACACTTTTTGCACCGTTATCGGAGCAAAACCAACACCCGATCATCTCTACGTGGATTAAGTGGCCAATTAAATTGTGCCGACTTATTTAAATTGTGCCAACTCAATTAAATTGTGCCAACTCATTTTAATTGTAAATTCACTAATTTGTAAATTTGTGGAGTTTTGACCTTTAAAAATTGGGGCTTTTAAATTTTGGTTGGATGTGCAATGAGGTGGCGCCCCCTTTGGTGTTGGTTTTGCTCAGGTGCAAAAATACCAAAGCTGTCTAAGTGGAATAAGTAATGACCCAGCCTGAAGTGTTTAAATGGAACAAGGTCACTTTAGGTGCTCAAGTGAAAAATAGCAGACGACCACAAAGGTGTCTGTCGATGGGTTTGGCCATTATTATATTCCAGACCTGTATATTTTCATTTAGATGCTCCTGTATGGATTAGACCAGACCCTGGGTGTATTTCTTATTTCCGCACTCTCTTCTATATTATTATCATAAGACTTAAGTGATTATTCTGTTCCGCTTAATTGATTTATTTATGTACATCTTTATTTTTGTTGGGTTGAGGGTTCGCTTATCGAGGTGGGAAAGGTAAGTGCCCGCACGGCTTAGCCACATTAGGTCGTGACAAAATTAGCCATTTACTAAAAACATAATCTGATACTGTCATATATTCTGATAAGTGCAGACAGAGTAACTTAGTCTCATACAACCCCTAAAATCTAGTCGAAATACGAATAACGTGGGATGAAATACAATTGTCTGAAGAAAACAACTGAAGAACACTTAAGGATGATATATTTAGGGGAAATGAGTCACTATGTAGCTCACCCTGAACGTCTCGAATACAAGCCTCGAGATCAGCCACGTGGTCCTGAGCTGGAACAGGGATCAATATCTGCATATCAGGAAAAAAAGTGCAGAAGTGTAGTATGAGTACAACACTAGTACCCTGTAGGTATCATAAGACGACAACGATAGGAACATGTACATAGCATATAAAAACTAAAGAAGCATCAAGTATGACATGAGAGTAAAACACCTTAACATTGATTACTTAGCATATTTTCATGAAGTCCACTAAGAAATCAGATAAATCAGTTAAGCACATAGCACATAAAGGGATGATGAAGTACATGAGTGATGAAACTAAATGCAATGCCTTGGTTAATAAAATACTCGGTACACACATGCTATAGGCCATGCCATATAGTCATGACCCACGGGGGACTCGCGAGGTCCATATATGTCACTGTACCGCTCGAGGTCCTTTTTTTCCTTAGAATTCTGACCACTCACTGTACCGGCCGACTTTACCGTCAAACTGTGGGACACTCACTATACTGTCCGGCTATACCGCTGAACTGTGAGAACATTATCCTTACCTTTTTCTGGTCCTTACACCATATCGCATTCTCAAACAAAAATAGCTTATTCAAATGATCATATAGATAATAGGTAAATATGTACAACAATGCATAATATTCTATGACAACAACAACATGAATTTCTAGAATGAATATGAATCATCAAGCAGTTTCATATGCTAACTAATAAACTCGAATAATTCCCTTCAACAATTATGCGAGATAAGGAGTGAATGAATGTCAAATATGTGAATGAATGTCAAATATGTGAATGAATGAACCAAACTCCAAATGGGGAAATAAATATCTAAATCTGATCAACGATTTTCGCATGTGGGATAAAAAATTTGCACTAGCGCCCTTCGCACCCTCGCCCAAAATCTCATAGGTGTGAGATTTCATTAAATCACCCTGGCCCGTAGGTGTAGCTCTGCCCCTGCGGCCTTCACCTCCCAGGTGAGGGCACGCCTAAAATCCCTTTCCTCGCACTTGTGGCCCACCAAGTGCAAGTGCAGCTTCGCAGGTGTAGCCCAATCTTGCAGGTGTGGAAACACTAGAACCAGCAAACCCAACTTAAGTTCAATCTTCAATCCAATACCCGAAACTCATCCGGAACCTCCCAAACATAATCCAAATATGCAAACCACTTCTAAAATACAATATGAACTCACTCGCGCACTCGAAATTTCCAAAAGAGGTCACCTTAACCCGGTGTTGACCGAGGACAAGTCCTAAACCATAAAAGTTAACTTTCTAACAAAAGATCCAAATTACATCCGAACGCCTCGGGACCCTAACCAACTATCATATTTTCACGACCCAACTAGCATAGCATGATGGCAGCCACTCTATCCCCCTGGTAGGTGTACCATCCCCTCATTTCATTACATATCTAATTTTGTGAAATAAATGAGCAACAAGATAAATCATAAGGGTCTAAGTCACGATATAAATAATAAATGCGGAAATACTAAGTCAAAATACAACTTTGAGGATGTGAAGTCACTAGTACAAGAACATCTAATCAAAACCATGTCTAGGAATAGTACATCAGTTGAAACATAATAAAATACTGGTTAATAGATAGAGTTGTAGAAAATAAGAAATAAGAGTCTAGTATCGTAGGTTTAAGATAGCTCACCCTGAAATCTTGAGGTACGTAGCGTCGAGGCAAGAAATGGGGTCTCGATGAAGGTCGTACCTCAAAATCGCACTCGGGAAAAGAGCGACGCCGTAGTAGTATCGACACACACACGTCGGTAAGCATCACAGTCCGACTAATATTAGTTTACGCATATCGATACAAAATCAACAAGATAAACGAGATAGACACATAAAACCACTCCAAGTCACGAATATCACAACAAGACGAATCATAACAAGGTGAAGCACTTTCACACAAGTACGCCAAGTTTCCAATACTTCCTCAACATGAATACAATCAACAATCCAATCAATCGAAGTATAACGTGATAATGATATGTACACTGCAATGAAATGAACGTCATGCAATGCAATGGCTAATACTCACTCTATACACACATGCTCCAGAGGGATATCGATGTCTCGATAGTCATGACCATGAGACCATGGCGTCCATGTACCGTAACTATACCACACGACTGCCGGATCGTGACCTTACCACTACACGACTGCACATACCTTGGATCGATAGAAATAACAACATAACTTTCATCCTTCCCTTTCTTCTTTTCAAATCATTCCCACATTTCTTTCATCAAATCACTTCTACACCATTCCATCATGTATGAGTGTATGAATTCAGAATACTAAATCAAATGCAATCGATGCCAATGAACATGCGGTGGAAGTCACAAACACAATAAGCCACATCAAGACTTGCATAAGTCACAACAATCATGGAAATGGAATCAATCATCAAGTTTCAATCACCATAGTGAATTTATCACATCACACCACTCCAATCACATAAACAAATACAACACATGTCAAAATGCGTAAGATTACAGCGATAAGCCCATATAATCAAAAGTCATACCAACCTTATTGTTTATCCATTCCAACATCATGTCGCAACACCTAATCATGCTTTCTCCTGTCAATTCTATGGATACATATGTTTCACTAATCAAAGTCTAACTAAAGTAAGCCGTAACCTACCTCAATTGTCGAACTGGTGCCACGAACTACTCCACCTAGGCCTTCCCTTTCCGAAGAGTCTTAGAACGATCGAAGTCTAACAATTACCAATTCTGAGTATGTAAATGATGACAAAATAATCAACTATTCAAAAAAAGAAATAAGTGTGAAAGTTACCCAAAATCCCCAAAATACCCCTAACGAACCTTAAAGCCAAAACTGGAAATTAAGAGCGAAATTACATTACTAATAGTCAAGATATTCATTATCCTTAATTTCATGGAATTCTAACCACAATTGGTCCTTCCATTTCATCAGTGCAAAAATCCCCAATATAAGAAGGAACCCTAATTTCATAAATTTAATTCTTTAAGCAACGGGAGATTTCTTTAAGAATCTAATTACCTCATAATAAAGGTAGAAAATAGTGATTAAATCGATCAGTACTCAATTAGATCGAAAGGGTTTTAAATCAAAAGTCTAGGTTTCCATAACCCATCTTCGCCATAGTTCATTACCTCCATGGATGCTAATTAATATAGAATAAATGCTAGAATAAGGCATAAGGACTTACCCCAAGATGATAACACCAACACTTCTTCAGAATTCGCCCACAACACTCTCTTGGATTACGTTTTCGGAGATCGGGAATAATAATTCGAAGTTGGGGAATGAAATAAGGTTTCTGATTCGGCGATTTTCGCTAGGGCGAACGAAGTCTAGCTTCCGCAATCCCGCCTAAGCGGATACTTGTCCACTGGGGCGGACTTCATTAAATTACTAAGATTTCTGCTCCTGCAGGTCAAGTCTCGCTTTGGCGGACCCGGCCCCAGAACTAGCCGTCTCTATGGGGCGGAGAAACCGAAAAATTTTAGTTTTCACCAAGCTTCGTCGAAAATCCCGACATCTGCTCCGACACGTCCCGGATACGAATCCGGCAAGTACGAACATAAGTCGAAGCATTGCTATAAACCGTATTTGACCTCGAAATTCCCAACGGAGGTCATCTTGACTCGGTCAACCTTTAAATGGCTAAAATTAAGTTTCCAACCAAGTACCCAAAACATCTCCAAAAGCCTTGGGAATTGAACTAGCCACCCCACCAAATCATAAACAACCCTCCTGACTTCACAGAATCGATGAAATTCTGGAAAAAAAAAATCTGTTTACCCAAAATTCAACTATTGGTCAAACGCTTTCACTTAAGGGTTCTAATTTTTTCAATTTTTACTGGAAACGCCCGAATACCTCAGAAACTAGGTTAACGGGGATAATATGGTCAAAACACGCATAACGACTGAACGCGTCGTTGCATTAGATACCAATTAAACAACTGTTCGTCCTCGAGCGGACAAGGAATGAAACGAAGGAAAAGGTACTGCGAATGGGTGGTAAGCGGATATGATACACGTACATCAGCCTCGATCTCCCAAGTAGCCTCTTCGACTGTACGATGCTTCCACTAAACTTGAAGCCTCGACTTTCCCGACCTCCTGTCCCGAGATGGCTATCGACTCCTCCCCCGAAAAGACAAATTCGAATGAAATGAATCTTTTGAATGATATAAGACGAATCCAGGCCTGGTATTTCCTTGCATGAACACATGAAACAGGGTGAACCACAGACAAGCCTAAAGGTATTGCCAGGCTCATAAGCTACCTCTCTCACGGGACGAAGGATCTCGAGAGCATCTTAATAAACCTGGGGCTAAGCTTGCCTTATTACCCGAATCTAATCACACCCGCTGCATGGAAGTGAGACCTTTAACAAAACCTGCTCCCTAACAATGCACTCTAGATCTCGGATCTTCCAGTCGGTATACTCATGCCCTTACTGCGAGCCGGCTGAAGCTTTCTTGAATCGACTTTACTTGTCCAATAAACTCACAAAATATCGGTACCCCAAAGGTCTCGTCTCGAAAAGCATCAAACCTTGACAGTCGGAGATCGGCATCTTCTCCTTATAAATTCTCGAATGGAGCCATGTTGATACTGAGAATGATGTCTAGTGTTTTACGCAAACTACGCAAAAGGTAGGCGGTCCCGACCAACAACTTTGAGGAAGTCCGTAACACGAGCTCGGAGCATGTCCCGTAAAATACGAATCGTCCGCTCAAGCCGATAATCCGTTTGGGGGTGAAAAATGATACTAAGATCCAACTAAGTCCCCATCTCGGCCTGCAAGGTCCTCCAAAAATGGCACATGAACTGAGTGCCTCTGTCGGAGATAATAGAAATGGGCACTCCATGCAATTGAATAATAGAAATCGGCACTCCATGCAATTGAATAATCTCACGCATATAGATCTTGGCCAACTTCTCTATATTATAGGTCATCGGAACTATAATGAAGTGCACAGACTTAGTCAACCTATCAACTTGTCAATCCAAATCGAATCAAACTTTCCCCGAGGTCTTCGGAAGACCGACTTCTAAATACATGGCTATCTCCTCCCTGGCTTCCACTACGGAATAGGCATCTATAAACATACTACCCGGTCTACGGTGCTCATACTTAACCTACATAGTAATTCAAACGAAAACGAACTCGACAAAATCCGTTTCATCCTACCCCCCCGTGTCTATCAATCGCGATACATCGGTAGCAGGGTGAATGAATATATGGGCGGAGTTTTCAAAAACCCAAAAACCCCAAACCCCA
>NW_026715751.1:0-19513 GCF_029784015.1 Lycium ferocissimum | reverse complement strand
ACGAACGCTTTGCTCGCTTCAACAACCACTCCATGTTGTAGAGGACCTTCCAATTAGTAGGAAGGCATGAAGAAAATATTTTTTTCTTGACCAAGGTTTTTGGAACCATATTCGGATGCCATAGCCGAATTGTTTTCCTCCTTCTTTTTCCTCCAAGTTTTCTTGATTTTTCTAGAGTGAAAGTGATGACTTGTGTTTTATTTGGTCATCAATATATATATATTTTGGCACATGGACGGTCATGCTTTCTTTTTTTTTTTTCTTTTTTTTGTTTTCTTTTTTTCTCCAATTTTCTAGAAATTTCCTTAAGTCACAAAAGATGAATTTGTGACCTTGCCTTGTCATCCATGCATATATATGTATATAACTTCCACAAGTATGAAATGAGCACATGTACCATTTCTTGGCTCAAGACAGCGGCCAGGTGTGGTGAGGCCCACGGCCACCTTGGCCTTTTGGCCATTCCATGAAAGTTTTGTTTCCTCTCTTAGCCATTAATTTTTTTTAACTTATTCCAAATTTACCCTTAATGTTCCATACCAATAAAAGATGAATTTGCAAATTATGCATTCTTAACAAAACCGGAAACAAATATAACCTTGTCCTTAACTTTCCGCCATTAACTCGGAATATCCAAATGTACAAAATGCGAGGTATAACAAGAATTTTCGAGAACGTAACATTCGAGGACGAATGTTTTTAAAGGGGGGAAGAGTGTTACACCTCGAAATATTTCATGTCGTTGTATGGTAGATAGACTAATGCAGGATGAGAAGTATATGATGTTTCTACAAGTAAGAAGTAGTGCTTAGCGGTTCTAAGTAAGATTCCAAAGACGTTTGAAGCAAGAGAAGAGAGTTCGTTGAAGAATGATAAGTATAAGTCGTGTTTTGGAAGGGTTTTGCAAATTACCGAACTAAGGTTGACTTAATGATGTCTTGAAGAAGAGTTATAACACTCCTTAGGTTGTTAATGAAGTGTTAAACAAGTGCTAAGAAGGTTTCATAAGGATTGGAGATCAAACGAAACGACGGAAATAATTTCAGAAAAGTGGAGTTATACGACCACTTATACGGTCCGTATAAGGGTTCGTATAACCCAACAGAAAAGATGTTTTCCCTGATGGTGAAATACGGAGACTTATACGGACCGTATAATATTATGCGGACCGTATAAAGGTCCGTATAAGTCCCGACAGGCTGAGTATTTTCCAAGTATAAAAAGATGTTCCCACTCCTAATATTTCATTTTTCCAACTCCTCCACTTCTCTCCAAACCTCTAGAACATTCCACACACTTCACTTATAAGAATTCAAGGGAAATCAAAGATCAACTTCATCAATCCAAGGAAATCAAGTGTAAAGAAGCTCTCTAGGGTTGCTTGGAGTCAAGAAATCTCTTTGAATTGAAGTTAGGGTTTTCTCCAAGTGAGGCAACTCCATCCAAAACCTATTCCTACATAATCAAAGGTGATTTTTATGATCATTTTATGTTAAGTAAGAATATTGAATGATTGAATAACTTGGATTGAGGAAGAAAGTCGAACATGGAGTTCAAATATGAAAATTGTGATGTTCTTGAATGGTAGCTTGACTTGAATCATAGTTCTTGGCATGTTACGGGTATAATCTTGTTATGAATGATATTAAGAATATTGAAGAAGCATTAAATGAGGATGGATGTGGTGTTGTGTTATGGCCATGGTTATGGATGACCTTGAGAGGAAATTGTGGGAATTGGATAATATCGAAGTTGACAAAGTTATTGATTATGATGTTATAAATGTTGTTATTGATGTTGGGAGTTTTTATATTATATGGAGAAAGTTATAGAAACAAAGGAGATGCTGCCCAATTTTCATTAGCTTTCGCTTAAGCTTAAGTATGTTTCCGATCATCTAATTCTAGTACGAATTCTCTTGAATGTAGAATCGTGAACATTGGAGGAAAGCGCTTAAATTGATAATGTTAGAGCGACATCAAGGTATGTGAGGATAGTCCCTTCTTTTCTAAGGCATGATTCTTATGACATGATTCCCTTTTATCTTTTCCATGACCTTTTTACATTCCGGGAACTATGAGTCTATGTTTATAAAGGGCTTCTCATGAGATAAAGATAAGAGATATGATATGAATATGATAAAGATGATGATGAGTCTAAGTCTAGATATCCTAAAGCTCATGATATGATGTTTCTACGAAGCTAATGATCCTCATGCGATTCTTTAATGTTATTCATTGTTGTTACACTCACCTATAATGCTAGTTACTTTAAGGTGAGGCATGATGATTATGACTACTCCATAATGGAATCGGGGGTTCTCGACTTTACGTCACTGTTACACCTCGAAAAAATTCTCGTTCATGTATAGTGAATAGACTAGCGAAGGGCATGAAGTATACGATGTTTCGATAAGTAAGAAATAGCACTTGATGATCCTAATTGAGATTTCAAAGGCATTCGAAGTAAGAGAAGAAAGTTTGCTAAGAAAGGTAAGGTATACGTTACGAATCGGAAAGGATTTACAAGTGACAAGTTAGCGATGATTTAATGATGTATGGGAGAAGAGTTATAATGTCCCTTATATTGTTACCAAAGTGTTAAACAAGTGTCAAGAAGGTTCCATAAGGATTGGAGATCAAACGAACGACACATTTGGAAACGGGGTTATACGACCGACTTATACGGGTCCGTAAAAACCCAGCGAGAGATGTTTATGCCTGGTGGTGAACACAACCACTTATACGGGCCGTGCAATGTTATACGGACCGTATAAGTGTCCGTGGAAGTCCCGACGGGCTGAGTTAAGTTCAATTATATAAATGTGCTCCCACTTCACTAATTTCATTCCCCACTCTTCTCCATCTCTCTCAAGGCTTCTAGAGTGTTCTACACATTTCTTCAACACTAAATCAAGACTAATCAAAGATCAACTTTATTATATCCCGTATTTTTTTACATTGGGACAACTTGGATTAACTATGGTAAGTTAGGGACCAAACCATTTCGGGATGCAAAGTCGGGATTTTTGACCTTTGATTTTATTTTGAGACATAAGTTGTTCATGAATTTGTTGGTATGGAACAATTAGGAAAATTTGGGACCAAAATTGGAATTAATGGAACTTGCAAATCATGCGTTTATTCATGCATTTGGCCGTGTAGCTATTGGGATTGGCCCACCCATTTTGTGTTCATTTTTAATTGATCCAACACATGGAGTGGGCCATGAACACTTGAATAAGTCTTGCACTAGTTGAAAGGATGACCACTAGTTCATTCCCTTTATTTAACACTTAGCAAAAAAAAGAGACCAAGAGTAGAGAGAAAGTGAGGCTCTAAAAAAGCTCCTAGAAATTGAAGTTCATTTCAAGCCATCCTAAAAATATTTTGTTGATGCAAACCCACTATTTTGAGGTCCTTAAGTAGCGTGGAAGCATTGTTCGGGTCATCCAATCGCCCGTTGAGTAGATCGCTAACCCTAGCCTATTTAGGGAGTTGAAGGAGAAAGGTAAGAATCAATTGTGTTTTATGTGTTATAAAGGTTGTATGTATGTTTTAGTATGTTAAAATGGATGAATATCATGAAAAATAGTATGTTGGAAGTGAGTGGTGTGCATGGTGTTCTAGCTGTGTGAAGTGTATGTGTGTTGTGTTATGTTTGAGTGATGAATTAAGGTCTAGTTAGTATGTTATGATCATTGTAGTGTGAAGAAATGAATGAGAATTATCCATATGTATATATGTTGTGTGTTGGCCGAAAATGATCATGGAATATGACAAAGAACGAATTAATGTCGCTTAATGTTTTAGTCGTCGTCGTTATGAATTCTATGTTGGAAATGAATGTTTAACGACTCAAATTGATGTTGTAATTGTTGCGGACTGATTTGGAGATTATTGTATATTTAATGTAATTTGTATGTTGATGAGAATAGCATTGTAGAATGTGAATTGTGGATGCAAATCATGATTTGGAAATGAGGAATGTATTAAAGTGAGGTTCTCGGGTTTGGGGGCTGAATTCGGGTAGATTGGAGCAATTTTTGGATTGTTGGAAATGTTTTGTGAATTGCTTGGAATGTCTTTAAATATTGTTGGGATGGGTTCGGGTTATTATTCGAATGTATAAGCATCGATGTTGGCTTGAAGGTAAGCCGTTGAATTGAATTTATGAATGCTATTGAATGATGGAAAAGAGAGTTATTATTGTTGTATTGCCTTCCGAATTGGTTTTTGATGTTGCTAGGTTGGTTGTTGTTGTTGTTGTTGATTGATTTGGCCGAGTTAAATTCTCGGGGTGGCCTATTCTGGGGGGAAATGCTGCCCAAATTTCGTAGAATTAAGGGCAAATTTGGAATTAAATGCCCAAAAATGTCTATATCTAATGTTTGGCATATTATGAATTATTTGTAGACCTTGGGCAGCCCGAGACGTAGGTGGATTTATCTTGAGTTTGATTATATTGAGTGAGCGTTTGAGGTATGTAAAGCAACTATTCCTTCTTTGGCATGCCTTAGTTAAAAATAGGCTATGATACGAACCTCGAGGAAACTCTATTCTCGCAATCCGAGCATGTCTATGATACGCATTTGTTTCTTAATATCCATATGTTGATGTTATGAAATATTGATCCTATGTTCTTGGAATTCTTGATTTGTAAAGGTTGCATGAAAGTTTGGTTTCTAAAGAGTTTATTCTTTAACGATTCAAAAACTACGAACGCCCATAACTTTCACAGAAAAGCTCGGATTGCCTTGAGATCTTCGTAGAAGGTTGTATGATGTTAGACGAGTATGTTTTCCATAGGCGGGCCCAAATTTCGGGTCACACTCGTCCGTGGGTCCCGCGACGCTCCTTTATGTAATTTCGATAACTTTTGAAAGAGAATGTTGTAATTATTATTCCGATTTCAAATATGACTATTTTACTTATCTTTTGGATTTATGACAATGATTTTATGCATATGATTCCTCACGACTCCGCTCGTGCATTTTGTTATATCTTTCGCCGAGTCCCGGGCCGGTTCTGTTGTCGTGCGCACTTTGTTATACTCCGGTGTTATGCTGTGATTATGGTTCGCCGAGCCCCTCGCTCGAGGGCCGGGTTC
This sequence comes from Lycium ferocissimum, assembly GCF_029784015.1. Lineage (NCBI taxonomy): Eukaryota > Viridiplantae > Streptophyta > Magnoliopsida > Solanales > Solanaceae > Lycium > Lycium ferocissimum. The sequence goes on along the minus strand of NW_026715751.1, from coordinate 14,404 downwards.
CACTTATATTTGGTGTTATGCTGTGTATGGCGTTATGCTGTGTATGATATGTGACGGGGATACGGAGATTTGAAACTTTCTGGTGTTATGCTGTGTTATGGCGCCATCGACAGGCGGCGACCATATTTTCTGTGCCCTATGCATAATTCGTATTTTTAAAGTAAACATTCTGATATTTTGGATTTGCACTTATTTTCTGTATTTCGGTTTCGATTATGACTCAGATTCATTTTCTGTATATTCTGCTTTGCATACTCAGTACATATTTCGTACTGACCCCCTTTCTTCGGGTCGCGTTTCATGCCCGTGCAGTACGTACGCACGCTTTGGTGATCCACCCGTTCAGGACACCCTCTTCTACCGTTGGAGTGCTCCCTCTTTTCCCGAGCCTATATTTTGGTATATATCCGTTTGTTGCATTTGTATATATTTGTTCGGGGAGTACGGCGGGGCCCGTCCCGTCATATGATTCCGTTTGTCCGCGAGGTCCGTGGACATGTGTGTGGGTTATGCCCATTCTCGTACGGTGTGTGTGTATGATATATGTTCGGGCGATCCCATTCGCCGTGGCGTCCTCGTCGCTTGCATTTGTATATGTTTTGGGCCGATGCGCCATTTGGTAGCCTTGTCGGCTTGATATATATTCGGTTGTGTTTGAGATTTGTTTGCGACGAGTTTGATATAATCCGAGACGGCGTTTGATATTTGTGTCCGTATAAGCCATCCGTTTCGCGACTCGGTTGTGATTGTGTTTGGGTGCCCGGTGGGCACCAGTCACGGCCACGGGGTTGGGTCGTGACGCAGGTGAGGGCAGCACGCAGCGGTTCGTCCTCGAAATGTCTACGCACCGTGTCTAGTAGAGTCTTGTTTATCGGTGTGTTGTGCACCGCGTATATAAACGAGGAGGCTCTGGGACATTTAGGATCTTGTCTTTCTTCGATCTTAGATCGTGCGATAGAGTTGTGTTATCGGGATGACTCTTTCGGCGGAATGTTATGTTTTCGGCGATGCCTCCGAGGAAGGCCACGGCTGCCCGAGAAGGGCTCGCTACGGCGGCGGGAGACCCGGCGAGCCGGGGGTGACTGCTAGGGCTCGTGCTCGGGTCAGGCAGAGAGGGATTGTGCCCCCGGCCGGCTAGTTCTGGCTACGCCGCCGGTATCGGAGGGATTTGGAGCAGCCACGAGTTTGCGGCCACGAGAGGCGGCTCCACCGCCGGCTCCGTGGCACCGGTGCACATGCCTCCGGTCCCCCGGCCCCGGGGCAGATGATGGGACCCTGTGTGAGGCAGTTCAGTTATTGACTCGGTTAGTAGCGGGGCAGGTCCACGAGACGGGGGAGCGAGGGGATGATCGTGCGGATAGGCGTGATAGTCGGAGGGCCGTGATTTTCTACTTTGTGGGCCACCGTAGTTCTTCGGGTCAAAGCCCACGAGGACCCTAATGAGTTCATCCGATAGATGCAAGTACACCGCGGTTGATTAGTGCTTCCGAGAGACGTAGTCGGTTGAGATGGCGTCATACCGGTTGCACGGTGTAGCGCCCAATCGGTATGAGTCGTGGATGCGGCTCAGAGGCGAGGGTGCCCCTCCGGCCGTATGGGGCGAGGGTTTGGTGCCTTCTTGGCCCATTTTCTGCCTCGAGGCACGGCGAGCTAGTGTAGACGGATTCCCTGCCGTTAAAGCGAGAGGGCGAGGCCGGTCGGGATTACAGTTTAGAGTTCGATTCGCTGGCCAGATATGCGCCTACATATGTTGCTGACATGACTGACCGGATGCATCGATATATAGTAGGGCTGGACCAGTACATGATTGATAGTTGTTTAGTGATGGCGGCCCAGCCAGGTATGGATATTGCCCGCATACGAGCCCGCACACGCCCGGGGTATGGAGGACGGACCAGAGGGCCCCACGATAGGGTTGATGACCGAGGAGCCGGCCCAAGAGGGCTAGATCGTCCGGGTCATACACGGGGATTTCGAAGCGGGGGCGGCCTCATCGGCGGCGAGAAGCGAGATATCCTCCCCGGTCGGCACGGGGCACACCCCCGCGGTTCTCGGGGAGATCGGCGGGTGCGAGGTTATTCGAGGGCGGCCAAAGCTCGGGGTTTTCGGGCTCACACGCCGAACGAGAGGTTCCAGCAGTCAGATGAGACCACCCAGACCTCCGTGTTCCCACTGTGGGAGACAACACCCTGGAGAGTGCTTTCGTGCCACGGGTGCGTGCTTTACTTGTGGCCGTCAGGGCCATCTGATGAGAGATTGTCCGGTTAGAGGTGGTGCAGGCAGCGCAGCTCAGTCTACCGGGTCAGCCGGAGGTTCATCTTCATCCTCGGTATCTATGCGCCACGCGGGCGAGGTATGCCGGCATCGGCGGGCGAGGCAGGGGTCGTGGTGGAGTTCCTGGTTCTAGCGGTCCTTCGACCGCATTTATGCATTAGCCACCGACGGGACAAGGAGGCGTCGCCTATGTCGTCACAGGTATATTACTGGTTTTCTCTCGAGATGTGTATGCACTGATTGATCCTGGTTCTACATTATCATATATTTCTCCCCTTGTTGCTAATAAAATTGGGATAGAATCTGAGCCGATAGAGCCCTTTGAGGTAGCTACACCAGTAGGGGATTCTGTTATAGTTATAGCCCGTACTTTGTACGTTTGGAAATTTCAAAGTCGACGTGAAAAGTTAAGGGGCGAGACCATTTTCAAAAATGTATTTCAATGTACAAGTTGGTTATAAATATTATTCATGAACATCGGTATACGGAAATGTTGAGAAAGGTTAAGGGAAGAAAGGGAAATTCACGAAGGGTCATGGAAACAATACGGAAGGCTAGGGACGAAATGGTAATATTAAGGAAAGTCGAGGGCAAAACGGGAATTTCACAAAAGGAGTTCATGAAGGTTCCAAATAGGGCATATTGGCCATGTGATGGAAATACATGGGCCAAAGTGTACATGGCAAGACTAGGAATCATCTTTTAGTTTTAAGGAAAATTTCAAGAAAAAAGAAGAAAAATCTAGAGAAATGGAGAGAGGGGCATGTGCCCCTCACATGCTTGAGGAGTTATATATATATATATATGAGTTCATCTTTAATTCAAGACACATTTGGAGAGAGAGCAAGAACAAAAGAGAGGAAGAAAAACTTAAGGGGCCATTCGGCCATAGCTATGGAGGAGTGACTCCATGGAGTTGATCAAGAAAAATTTATTTCTTCTAGTATTTCAACTAAGTTGAAGGCCCTCATTAACATGGGGAGGTTGTCAAGCAAGCAAACCATTTAATTGGGCAATTTCAACCCCTAGCCAAGTGAAGAAGTTGAGTGGAAAGGTTTACTCTTCATTTTCATATGTATACATGGTTTGTGAATGTTGTGGAGTGTGAACATGGATGAAATTCATGAAATATGGAAGTTGTGGGTGTGGCCGTGAATGCATGGTGTTGGCCGTGTGTGTGTGTTGTTGCATGAAAGAATGATGAATTAATTTCATGAAGTGTGTTGCTTGTTGTTTTAATGTATGGAAAAGATGGCAAATTTATGGAAATATGTATATAGTTGTAGCCGTGTGTATAAGATGTTATGTAGAAGTAAGGAGTTAATTTACTTAGCATGTGTGGATTGTTGTGTTATGGATAGTTGAGCATGTTGTAATGAGAAGGAATAGATGAACCTCATGAATTTATGTATGATGAAACTTGGCCGTGTAGTGTGTGTTTGGTAGAACATGATGAACTAATTTTATGTAGTAAGTTGTTTGTTGCTTGTTGTGGATTATGTGATGAAAATGAAGGTTTGATGATGCAAATTGAGGCTGTAATTGGTTGCGGGCTGATTTAGAACACAATGTGGTTTCAAATGTAGTTTCTTGTGTTTGTGAAAAAAAAAATGTCGTTAACATGCGGATTGTTGGCATGGTTGATGAATTTGAAAGAAAGAAGTGTATTGTTAATGTTCTTATGGCATTTGGAAGATTTTGGATTGAATTGAATAGAATTGAATATTGAAGTGTTGCTAGAATAATTGTTAGTATTGTTGATAGTTTGGCCGGGTTGAATTCCCGGATTGTTGTTGATTGACATTGGCCGAGTTATATTCTCGGGACGGTGTATTTACAGGGAAAATGCTGCCGAAATTTTTGTAGACAAATGTGAAGTTAAGATTCAACTTCTAAATGCCCTATTTAATGTTTGGTAAATGTGACCAAATGTAGATTTTGGAGAAGTTGGAACTTGAATTTGGAGGAGCGTAAGAAGCGGAAAAAGGTATGTAAGGCTTCACCCTCTCTTCTTTGGCATGTCTTAGACATAATAGGCTTGAATACGCGCCTCGGGGATGATTCCATTCCTAGAAATCCGAACTTGAAATTTCCCCTTTTTCATTCAATAGAATTGAATTAAGTTTGGGCGTGTTTTATTGAAATAATTGTTTAAACATCTCTAACTTGCCCAAATGGAACCGAGTGATCCTTAGACCTTCATAAGTGACTCCATGAAGCTTAACGTACGTAAACTGTGTACGCCACCTCCGCTGACTCGAGGTGGGCCCACTATTCCCGAATTCTCTCCTATTGTCTCATTTGGCTTATTTTCATTCTATAGTTAAGGAAAGCTTTTGGGTATTATTCCGACTACTAAATAATAGTTGTTTTAACAAACCCATTGATTCCAAAGCATGATTCTTCTCCTCTGATAGCTAGTAAATGTTTTCCAAAGTGCCCGTATTTTCCCAGAACAAAGGTTTATGGCAAAGTAAATTTTACAACAATGACGATGAACATGTTCTACAATGACATGGATGATGTCAAGGAAGAAAATGTTTACATGATGAATATGACCATGATTATTCTATGATTAAAGGTTCCAAGTTCATGACTCCAGTGACGAGATGAAAACGTTAAGCTATTTCTTGAATTCTCAACTCTATTCATGAATAATGACTATTTTTTTTAAAGATTCCAAGTATACGAAACGATGCCTGATGATCCTATTTTATGTTTTCTCGCGATATTACTTTTCATTAATAGTCTCGCCTTATATTAATCGTTCCTTCAAGGTGAGGCAAGCGCCCATAGCTATTCTATAATATAATCGGAGGTTTCCGACCTTACGTCACTCCGATGGATACATGATTTTCTTGGGCCCCCCCGTACGTTTATATGATATATGTATATGAAATATGTCTATGTACATGGGGTGGGGGGAAGGGATACATGGGGGAAATGGGAAGGGAAACATGTTTCATTGCCACCTGGTCAGCTGGTTTATCATCCCGGACGCGGGATGCCCGGACGCGGGATTTATGGGCGAGCCAGAGTATTCGGCGCAATGTGGGCGAGCCGACGCTGTTCGGTGCTATGATACTACATGATACACTATGACTTGCTATGATACTACATGATACACTATGACTTGCTATGATACTATATGATACACTATGACTTGCTATGATACGATACTATACATTAAGACATGACTTAACATAAGTTCTATTTTCCACGTCTATGAAAAGAAATGTTCTTTTTTTTTCTAAAAAGGGAAAACAAGCATGCATGGTATCCGCCCCCAGGGGCTCTCATATGCACAGGTTACTCTACTATCCTATGATATGTTATATGTTTCCATGCGAAGCATCGTTCATATGTACGTTATTCCTTTACCTCACGATATGATATCCCGTTATTATTCATGCTTATGACTCCTACTATGTTGCTATTCCGGCCTTACATACTCGACATAGCTCGTATCGACCCCTCTTCGGGGGGTCGCGTTTTATGCCGCGTGTGCACACCCGTATGTCCGTGCCATTATAGAAGATGTTCCGTCAGAGTTGGCATCTCCATTCGCTCCGGAGAGTTGCCGGGTCAAGAGGCCTATGCTATGATGTCATGTTCGAGTTAGAGACTTTGCAGACAGAGTCGTGGGTCTAGAGTGTCAGTTTTGAAAACGGCCCGCCAAATCGACATGTTTTTACTATACATTATGTTACAAAGTTCTTACGCTTACAGACTGTGATTAATTTGAGAAACGACAAAAAGATTTTGAAAATCGTACTATGTACTTTTCTTTTGCTTGATTTAAGAATCCAAAGAGAAGATGTGAGTAATAAGAGTCCGCGGGTTCGCTCGGCTCCGAATATGGGGTCGGGTGCCCATCACACCTTAGTAAGATCGGGGTGTGACAAATATAGCCAGTCAGATTTATAGGGATTGTTCAAAGGATTATCTGTGGCTGCTGTACTAAGGCCGATTTGGTAGAGTTAGATATGACTGAGTTCGACGTGATTATGGGTACGGGGTTGGCTAGCTTCTTGTTATGCTAATGTTGATTGTCGTTAAGATAGTCCGTTTCCGCTCCAGGGGAACCGCTTATAGAATGGCGGTAATACAAAGATCGCCGAGGGGTAAGTTTATTTCATACCTCAAGGCAAGAAAAATGATCGTAAAAGGGGTATATTTATCATCCGGTCCGTGTTCATGATTTAGAGGCAGGCACCGATTCTTCGCCGTCCCAAAGTGTTAATGAGTTCTTAGATGTTTTCCCAGATGAGCTTCCAGGTCTTCCCCCCCGAGCGGGAGATAGAGTTTGTATCACGACCCAACACCGTAGGCCATGACTAGTGCCCGATCTGGGCACTCAAACACACCTATCAACGCTATCACAAGGTATATCAAACGCATCCAAGTATATAAATGTGTCGACAAGGCCGTGTTCCAAATTTATATAATTTCCGTAAAAATTTCTACAGGTTTCCTTTGTTTTACGACTATCCAAAATAACCTCTCGCGTGACGTAAAAATACCAACGAAGGCGCACACAGGCCAACAAACAACATATATACATATGCGGGCCGACGAGGCCGCCGCGGCGAATGGAATCGCCCAAACACAACATATACAAACACAATCCGTACGGAAGTAGGCACAACCCACAAAACATGTCCACGTACCTCAAACGTACAAACGGAAACATATGACGGGACAGGCCCCGCCGTACCCATGAACAAATATATACAATGCAACGACGAATATATATACCAAAAATATAAGCTCCGGAATGAGAGTGAGCACTCCATTAGCGAAGAGGGTGTCCTAAACAAGGTGGATCACCAAACTATGCGTCCGTACCGCGGCATGAAACGCAGCCCCCCCGAAGAAAGGGGTCAAGATTACGAATATGTCCGAGTATGCAAAGCAAAAAATGTAATATACAAATCTGAGATCAAATCGAAATAGAGGTACAGAAAGTGAATGCATTTCCAAAATATCAAAATGTTACTTCAAAATATAAATCATGCATAGGGCAATGCAGAAATATGGTCGCCCGCCCGTCGATGGCGCCATAACACAAGATAACACCGTAAAGTTTCAAACCTCCGAATCTCCGTCACATATCATACACAAGATATCGCCATACACAAGATCACACCAAATATGAGTGGAACCCGGCCCTCGAGCGAGGGACTCGGTGAACCATGAACACAAGATAACACCGGAGTATATCATAATGCGCACGACCGAGGTAACCGGCCCAGAACCGGCGAACGATATCATAGTAGTGGGCACGAGCAGTAGTAGTGAGGAAACCATATGCATATAAATAAATAAATAAATAAATTTCTTTCAAACTCAATAGCCAAATATTTTTACGTACATCCGAAGGCTCAAAATAAAATTCGGGTCAATTGGAATTAGTATAAGAGAGTCACAAACTTTCGAAATACGAAATATTCTCGAAAATATTTCATAAGTCGTATTTAGAAATTCAGTACCATTTATATTGAGAAGATTTCAAATAACATTATGGAGCACTTCAAAGGAGCTTTAGAATCATACGCGCATATCCAAAATATACATATCCAAACTTTGGCCATATCAAATATTTTTCGGACATCATTGTGGATCACATATTCATACTAATAAACTTGCGGATAACATTATGGATCAAATCAAATGGAGACTTTAAGCCCATATTTTCATATCGAAATATTCATCAAAGGCTTTAGTCTTCTCGTTTTCTTTCGAACAACATCTAGAACATAATAAATAGAATATTTGAACATCATAAAATATGTACCCAGCCATATGGAATAGCTTATGGAGGTCAAAGATGTTAGCCATCCTAGTGGCTCCAAGAATAGGATCCTTTTTTTTTTTTTATAAGCATACATATACATTTTGTTTCTCCCAAAACGGATCATGTCAAAAAGAAGGAACGATAGGCTTTACATACCTCGATCGCTCGCTAATCAATTTCCGAATCAAGTCTCTCTCTCCAATATCTACAATAATATTATCAATTACTCATAAATTAGCTACTAGTACTTAGAATTTTAAATCCCAACTAGCACTTGTCTACGTAAATTTCGGCGGATTTCCCTTATATATTCGCCTATCCGAATTTTCAATTGTTCTCCCGTTGACATAGAAATACCAACAATAACATATGGACACAACCATATCTTCAATTCTTTTATTTGAACAAGAACAACAACATATCAAAACAGCCCCCAACTATAACATAGCGATGCCCGAAATTCTAACGAACACTTACAATACACCAAGCAGCCCATATACACTTCTTATACCTTATTCAATGCAATCTTTCAGCAAATTTAATGAAATACTACAGCAGCTACACCACAACTACATCATCTATCCATATGCAAGTAAATCACATTATTATCATTATAATCCCTACAACAACCCACAACAAATTTAACTCCAACTCTAACCATTAAATTCCTTCATTCTCATCGCATAATCCATGATAACAACAACAATAATCATATGAACATAATCATACCCTCAATCCTTTCAATTCAAAGCAAGGATAACAACATGTCCATAAAACAACACAACTTTAAATTTAACCATTTAATTCCTCCATAATGCTACTAAAATCAATTCATCATTCTTACTCGAAACACCCCCTTACACGGCTCAATTTATAATTCAACATCAACATACATAACCCTTTTGTATTTAACACACATCTACCAAGCTATACAAGTCTAAACTACCTCCAAAACATGTAGAAAAGAATTAAATCTTACCTTAGAGACAAGCTCTAATTTTCACCATGTAATGTCTTCAAGAAAGCCATGACCTCCATATTTTTCCTTCTCTTGATCTTCAAATCTCTCCAATTAATTGTGTAGAAGGGGACAAAAATGGGCTGGCCGTGAACAGTGGCGCCGTGAACAGTGCCCGTGAACAGTGGCGCCGCCCGTGAATAGTGGCCGTGTCACGACCCAACCCCGTAGGCCGTGACTAGTGCCCGAGTTGGGCACCCAAACACACTTATCAAATACGAATCACACACAGCTGGCTTACGCGTATACAAAAATCAAACTGTCTCAAACACATCTCGAACTCAATCATATATATCGGAAGACGACAAGGCTATCAAATGGCGCATGGGCCCAAAACATATAACATACAAACCCATCCGTACAGATAGGCACATAACCCACATATACGTCTACGTACCTCTAAACGTACAACGAATCATATGACGGGACGGCCCCGCCGTACCCCCGAACAAATACATACATATGCAACGAACGAGTATATACCAAAATGTGGGCTCCGAATAGAAGGAGCACTTCAACACAACAGATAGGTGTCCTAAACCGGCGGATCACCAAATCGGGCGTCCGTACTGCGGCATGAAACGCAAAATTCCCGAAGAAAGGGGGTCGACGGAATATGTACCGAGTACGCAAAGCGTAAAATACAAGAAACAACCGAGTCACACTCGAAACAGAAGTACCGAAAGTAAGTACATTTCCAAAATGCCAAATGTTTATTTTCAAAATACAAAGCATGCGTAGGGCACAGAAAATATGATCGCCCGCCCGTCGATGGCGCCATAACACATCATAACACCAGAAGGTTTCAAATCTCCGTATCCCCATCACACATCATAACACAGCGTAACGCCAAACACAGCATAACACCAAATATAAACGGAACCCGTCCCTCTAGCGAGGGGCTCGGTGAACCATAACACAGCATAACACCGGAATATATCATAGTGCGCACGACAACATAACCGGCCCGGGAACCGGTGAAAGATGTACCAACAACACGCACGAGCAGAGTCGTGAGTAACCATATGCATAAAATCATTATCATAGATTTAAAAGGTAAATAAAATGACCATATTCGGGAATCGGGAAAATCGTCATACCAAACTCTTTCAAACGTCATCAGAAATGTACAAGGGAAGGTCGCGGGACCCACGGACGAGTGTCGACCCGAGCCGGCCCGCCTATGGAAAACATACTCATCACACGCCATACAACCTCCCACAATGATATCGAGGCAATCCGAGCCTTTCGTGAAAGTTACGGCTCGTAGTTTCAACATCGTTTAAGAATAAAACTCTTTGAAAACCAAACTTTTATGCAATTTTAAGAAAAATCAATTATTCCAAAAACATCAAAGCCAATATTTTCTCACATCAACGTACGAATACCGAGAGACAAACGCGAATCATAGACATGCTCGGATTGTGAGAATAGAATTTTCTCGAGGCTCGTGTCGTAGCCTATGTACAACTAAGACATGCCAAAAGAAAGAAGAGTTAAGCTTTACATACCTCGCTCGCACACAACGCTAATCCAAATCAAACCTATATCTCGAATTCTCCAAGATCTACATAACATCAATAAATACCAACGTCAACTATAAGCATTCGAAGCTCATTTTCAAACTAACACATAATTCTATAGAAATTTGGGCAAGACTTCCCCGAAAATAGACCAACCCCGAGAATTCAACTCGCCAAATTCAACAACACAACAACACCAACAATCATTCCAACAATATCCACAATCAATTCGAAACGCATTCGAACATTAAAAATTCTTCTCCACACATTCCAACAACATTCCAATTATGCTCACTACAACTACATACCTACAAACCAACATGTAATCAAACTAACACATATTCAATTACCAATCCAAAACCATTCAAACAATATTCAAGAACTCTTTAAACAATTCACACAATATTTTCAACAATCCAACAAATGCTCCAATCCACCCGAAATTGTCCCCAAACCCGAGAACCTCAACTCTAACACATTCCTCGATTTCAAATCATGATTTGCTCCAACAATCCATACTCTAACCATGTCATTTCCATAAACATAAAAATTACACTAAATGCACCAAATCTTCCAAATCAGCCCATAACACTTACAATACCAATTTGAGTCATTAAACTCTCATTTCCAACATAGAATCCACATAACAACAACAACCAAAATTCCAAGAAAACTAATTCATTTCTTGACACACATAAGAGGCCATATTCGGCCAACACACCTACATACATACTTCATGATTTTCATTCATTTCAACACTCTACAATAACCAAACATGCTACATAAAACTTAGTTCATCACTTAGACACACAACACACATGCACACGGCCAAACACCATAGTACACGGCTCAACTTCATCATGCCATATCTCATGAATTTCATCCATATTAACATACAACAACACACATAAACCTTCCATAACTCATAAAACAAGATTAGAACTTACCTTTCTTCACAACTCCTCAACTTGTCTAAAGTTGGCCAAGGATGAAAACGAACAATCCAACGCTTGAAACAACAACTCCACGTTACTAAGCACCCTCCAATTAGTAGGTTTGCTTGAAGAAATAATTTTTTTGGTGGCTTACTCTTGGTCTTGATTTTTGGAAGCTATGGCCGAATGGTTGTTGGTGTTTTTCTCCAAGGTTCTTGATTTTTCTTAAGTCTTGAGATGATGATAAAATGGTCCTTAATCATCCTTTATAACAAATAATGGCCAACCATGTGGCCATGGCCCACTCCAAAGGTGGCCGGCCACATGGCCCTATTTTTACTCCCTTTTTCTTTCAATAATTGACAACTTCCCGTTATTCCATCTTTGGTCCCAAATTTTCTTTGATGTTTCCGTACCAATAACATCATACACACTTAGGTCTTACGACAAAATCGAAGGTCACACGTCTCGACTTCGCATCCCGAAATGGTCCTGACCCTAACTTATCATAGTTAACCCGAATCGTCCCAACGTTCCAAATACGGGATATAACATCCTTCCCCCCTTTAGAACATTCGTCCTCGAATGTTCAACTAGTCTTATAAGGTCGTATAAGGATCTTGGGAAAATTCCCTTTTTTACCATAACACATAGCCATACCAGCCAATCATACTCTTTCTCTCCTTCTTTATCTCATTGCCAGCTTCTCATGTCATCTCTTTATCTCGAATTCGAACTCTTCTATTGTTCCTTTGCTTAGATCTCGTCTTTCAACTTTCCGATCACACATTATGCTGCAATCCTAGCTTCTCATTTGCCTCTTACATCTGAACTTACAAGATCTCCGGAAAACTTCCCAGGGGGTCACCCATCCTGAATTTGCTCTCACCCCAAAGACGCTTAACCTCGGAACTCCGATGAAATACGATGCTTTACCCCCGCATAATCGCGTCCACCCCATCACATGACTTTCATCACATAACTGGAGTAAATCAAGCTCTACCGCATTTCCAAACGCTCTCATAACACACTTACTATTTAGCCCTCTCCAACCCTCGACACTAACTTCTCACCTACGGACATGCCTACTTCCCATTCCGTATACCCAAATTCCCTATGGCAACAAACATACCTTGATCGTCGTTATTTATAAATACCTAATTATCGGCTTTCGATCCCTACTCGCTATCAAACAACATTCATACAACAAATACACATACATAAGAATATTACAATAAAGGCTCATATACCCGTATCCGCATTCGGCCGCTCCGATCCCGCCTACCTCGCCAAAGCGTATATGCGGTTCGAAGGACCGCTAGAACCGGGGACCCGCCGCGACCTCTCGCCACGCGCCTACGGTGCCGCACACCCCCGACCCATGTAGGGCGCATAGCTGCCGAAGAAGATGAACCAGCAATTGACCCGGTAGGCTGAGCCGCACCACCCAAACCAACCCTAACCGGGCATTCTCTCATCAGATGGCCCTGACGGTCACAATTAAAACAAGCACCGCTGGCACGAAACACTCTCCCGGCGAGGCCTCCCACAGCCGGGGGGCACGGAGGTCCGGGTGGTCTCGGTCGACCGGAACCTCCGCCGCCCGAGGACCCCGAGGCCCCGGAACTCGGTCCGCCCGACGGTCCCTACGCCATCAAATCGCCTACTAACAGACTGTGTATCCCGGCCTGGCGGCGGGAAATATCCACCGGACTGATGCTGAGGCTGCCCGCCTCGGGAATCTCCTAAATACCCCGCTGATCTGGCCCTCTTAGGCGGCCTCCTATCACGATCTCTACTGGACTGATCTGCTCGATGCCGGTCCTCCATCCCCTGGGCGTGCGCCTGCAACCGGGCGATGTCCATACCGTCGCGACGCCATCGTCATGCAACTATCAATCAAGTACCGTCCAACCCTATCACATATCGATGCATTCGGTCGGCCATATCCGCCACTATAGCAGTGCATATCGGGCCGAGAATCGAACTCCAAGTTATACTCACGAACACTCCGACCCTCTCGTCGTATCTCGCAAAAATCTATCAACCCTCGCCCTCCGCAACTCCGGCAGAAAGTGACGGAGAAAGGCAGCCGTAAACTCGTCCCACGTGGCTGGGGAAGCACCCTCACCCCTGGATAGCTCCCAGGACTCATACCAATTAAGAGCAATATCCCGTAACCTGTGCGAGGCTAACTCAACGGACTCGGTCTCGAAGCCCCGACTCGGTCCCAATGAGCGTCTCATCTCGCCGAACGAAATCACGGGTCCTCGTCGGGGCTTAGACCCGAAAACTCGGGGGGTTACATGTCAAGAAATCGCGAACCCTCGGTGCCATCACGCCCGTCATCATCATCATTACCTCTCTCGCCCGCGTCCGCGAGCTTGTCCCGCCACTATCGTCGTCAACAACCGTACGCCTCCTCAACGTCCTCGTCCCGCACCCGGGGAGCCGGGGGCGCCGAGGACCCGCTCCAGCATCCCCTGGTGGTGGAGTGGCCGAACCTTCCGACTGAAGTACAATACCGGGCGTAGTCCGAGAACGAGCCCGTGTAACTCTCGGCGCCCGACTAGTCTCTCCTGCCACCTGTTATAGCCCGTATTTTATACGTTAGGGAATTTCGAAGTCGACGTGAAAAGTTAAGGACAAGACTATGTTCTAAAATTATTTTAGTGTGAGTTGTCGAATATTATTTATGAGTATTGGTATTGTGGAAATATCGAGAAGTACAAGGGGCAAGAAGAGAAATTCGCAAAATGGTCGTGAAAATAATGTGGAAGCGTTAGGGGACAAAATGGTAATATTAAGGAAAGTCGAGAGGTAAAATAGTAATTTCACCAAGGATTCATGAAAATTC
>NW_026715750.1:0-19035 GCF_029784015.1 Lycium ferocissimum | reverse complement strand
ACACCAAAATTCACACACATAAAGAGAATTAATCTTACCTTTTCTTCTTCACTTCACACGTCAACTAAGGTGATGAATAAGGGAAACGGATAGCTTATTGATCCGAACAACGCTTCCACGTTAATAAGCACCCTTGAATTAGTTGTTTTGCTAAAGAACCAATTTTTTTGATGGAAGTTTCTGGTCTAATTGGCACTCCTATGGCCGAATCTCCTCCTCTTCTCTTCTCCTTGTTTTCTTGATTTTTCTAGAAGAAAAATGAAGAGCAAGATGACTTAGTCATCTTTTAAATTCCATATAAAATAATTCCATGTGGCCAAGGCCCACAACTAAGGTGGCCGGCCACTTTAGCCCTTAATTTCCATAATACACAAATTTCCTTAATTCATTTTTCCCCCCAAATGTTTCTTTTATACTTTCATGCTACTAAGGTCATACACCACTTATATTTTTAGAACAAAATCGTGATTAAAAATCCCGACTTAGTTGATGTATTCTCGGGAATTAAAATATTCAACTAATAGAGAAGTAAAGCTGTAAAGTACGTACAAAGTGATTTAATGAGGTATAAAACTCCACACCTATTCAAACTCTTTTTAAAGAAGAGCAATGAAACAATTTTTCGGGAATGTAATTTTAGAAATAAATGAAATTTTTATATTAATTGAGTATTTCTTCTTTTTAATACATGAGAAATATCTGTTGGCAATTCGAATATTTAAATATTATTTATTCTATAAGGACTAATGTCTATTTCTTGAGTTACTTTCTTTTGCTCTTTTGCAATTCTAGCTACTACTACACATTCACAATCGTTAGCGACTAATGCCGCCACCACGACTACTGTCGCCAAACACCGACACCACCAACCACTTTCTCCAATCACTACCACACCAACCACCTCCATCATCATAACTATCATTAGTGCCGATTGCCACAACTAGACACTACTACCATCCCACCAACCACCACTACCCATAACTACCAATCACCTCCACCATTAGATCTTAGATCTAAGATCTCAAATCCCAGTCCCAGATCTCAAATCTCATATCTCAGATTTGAATATAACAACTTAATTCTCAATCAAATGTGTATGCAAATTCAAAATTTTTAATCTGTTAAAAAAATAAGAACGGTTTCTAAAACATAATCCTATCTGCATTTGAACTCTCCAAAATAAATGTGATGTGAATTTTCTCCTACTTTAAGCCACTCATACCGTCTAGAATAGAAAGGAAAAACAAAAAGATAGAAAAAAAAAGAGAGGGAGAAAAACATATGTTTTGTGCTACAGTTCTTAACACACATAAAATTATGTCGATCAACATTAAGGTAACTTTTGCTCTAAACCTGATTACCCATGACCTTAACTTCTTCCACACAACATATAAATAAAAAACAAAAATTAATGAGAAAATCAAGGAGAACTCCATACATTTCGTAACTAATGTTACACATAACATTCAAGACTTGCAAAATACTATTCAAAAAGAGAAAAAATCAAAGATAAGTAGCCATAGATTGAATAAATTCTATAAAACGAAATTGAAAAAAGTAAAACCTAACATACCCCGCCATTTCAAGACACAAAATAGCAGATAAAGGTATTGCCTCTACTTATTTCTAGATTTTACAACAAAAGGTTCAAATATGAGAAATGACATCCGAAATTTTATTTTGGTATGCAAATGAATTCACTCTTGGAAGTAACGTAAATTTCAATGGTTAATTAATTTCCTCAATTATTTGAGTGTATATTCATTTTATTTGAGGAATAAAATTCTACAACAATAATCTCTTATTTAACGTGGTTGACTCCAAAATTTTAAAATTTTCTTTACAAATTTCTTTCATACACAGCACATTAAATCATAAATGAGAACTTACATGTTTTCGTGTAGCGGAAGCGGAAGACAAGACGAACCGCGGAAGAAATTACTGGCCGATTGTCACGACTCAATTACAAAGCCGTGATGGCACCTACCCCCACCCGGTAGGCGAACCATCCACAACCGATTAACCTAAGCTTAAACACATATTATGCGTAAAATAGCGAAAAGTAAGATCATTTCAAATTATGAACTAAGTCTCATAGTCATAAAATATGCGGATTAAGTGCAACCACTCAAAACCTGGTGTCACAAGTACAAGAACTACCAGAATAAGAAGTACAAGTTTGAATAATCATACATAGTACACTCCAAGCATGAAAAGACAGAATAAAGTAAAGGAAAGGGAATCTTGTTCCGCGGATCATCCAACTGCTCTTCCCTAATTCTCTAAACAGTCACCTCAACGGTCAGTGAATCTTCGTGCTCCGATAGAACTAGGGATAGACACTGCGCACAAAAGGTGCAGAAAGTGCAGTAAGTACGGGAAATCAATGTATACACAGCAACATCGTCAACCGACCCAAAACTAAAACAGTGACAAGGGTTGGTCTTCCGAATGCTTACTTCCACACTTAACCACAATTAGTTCAATAACGCATAATTATAAACCAACATATACAGATAGGAAATCACAAAAATCAACAAGTATTCAAATAGTCAATTAAGTGAGATAAGTACATTTCAATCAATATTTAATATAAGTCAACCAATAAAGAATCAATGAAATGATGTGATATGAAAATGCAATGCAAAGGCTTTACATCACCGGGATACATTGGAGCACGAGACCTATGGGGGACTTGCGAGGTTCATACACCACCAGGAACCATTTCCTATCAGGTTCTTAGCCATTTAGGCTTTAATATCATCACTTAGGAAATTCGGCTCACATTACTTGTCTTACCCAAATTTCCCTTTTTTAAACTAAACCATTTCCCCGGAACACATAGACCTCAATAATATGCATAGATACCATTTTTATTTTGAAATACAACATAACAAGGGGAATGGGGCTTTTTAAAAGGCTAAATTTTCTTTTTTCATTCTTAAACGGTAATGGAGTGAGAGAAACATTCAACAAATAAGAAGATTAATTTGAAGAATAAAAAAATTTTCTTTCCCAAACCGGGTCAAACAATCAATCAAGACAACAAGCTAATGTTCAGCATGCTTTTGTCACAACCCAACCCCGTAGGCCGTGACTAGTGCCCGAGCTGGGCACCCAAACACATTCATAAATTCGAATCACAAACAGATGGCTTATACGTACACAAATATAAGACACTGTCTCAAATCGTCCCAAACACAAACATATGCATATCACGTGCTTCGACAAGGTCGCCACGCGAATCGGACGCTCGAATATATAACGTACGTAACACACTCCGTACAAAAGTAGGCACAACCCACATACACGTCTACAGTACCCTAAACAACAAATGTCAATCATATGACGGACGTGCCCTCGCCGTACCCCATCAAACAAATACATATGCAACGGACGAATATATACCAAAACGTGGCCCAAGAAAGAGAGCCCTCCAAAGCATGATGGGTGTCCTAGATCAAGTGGATCACCGAATCAGACACCAGACTACAAGATGAAACGCAAATTTCGCAGACAGTAGATGAATATGTATCATACCGAGTATGCAGCTTAAGATACAGAAATGTGAATCGAGTAATAATCGAAATTGGTATACGTAAAAGTAAATGCAAAATCCAGTAATGCCAAAATGCTTACTTATCAAAACAGCAACATGAATAAAAATGGCCTAATATGGTCGCCCGCCCGTCATGCGCCATAACACCTCATACTTAAGATTTCATATCTCCGAAACCCGACATACCACAGTCAAAAATCCAACCGTACAATATCACATACCGCGGTCAAAAATCCGGCAATAACACATACCACGGTCAAAAGTCCAACGGCAATATCACATATACACTGCCCCCGCCTATAACGGAGGGGTCCGCGAACCGGACACATCATACCCGAATCATCATATGAGGCGCGCATGAAACATAACCGGCCCGGACACGGCGAAGAAGTAACCATAGTACAACACGACCGCAGTCGTGGGAAACCATATGCAATGCAAAACACTTACAAAGACCCAATAGGATAATCAAAAACGAACTGTTAGTTCAAAACCGAAACAATAGTCAAATCGATTTTCTTCCGAATATCGTCGGAACATATCGAATAAAACCTTAGAAATCATAGTTACGTAGACGTAATCATAAGTATACGAATCATCATTTCAGACTCAATAGATAAATATATAATCATACTCGGGCCTGAAGGTAGTCATCTCAAGTTCTTTCAAAAAGTCGTTAGCACTATACAAAGGAACGTCGCGACCTTACCCGACGAGTGTCAACCCAATCCGAGCCCGCCTATGAAAATTAAAGTCATCATATGTTGTCGAATCATTATTATAAACTCAAAAGATAAGTAAACCGATCGTACTTAAAATCGTACTCAATAGTCATATCATATCCTTTCAAAAAATCATCGAAGTACATAAAGCAAAGTCACGGGGCCCACGGATGGGTGTCGACCCAAGTCGAGCCTGCCTATGGAAGACATAATCATCATATGCCATAAAAATTCCTACGAACATATCGGGCAATCCGAGCCAAGGAAAGTTACGGTCGTTCGTAGTTATGAAACTCTTTAAAAACAAAACTTTTACGCAACGTTTGAAAATCAAATATTCCAAAGACATAAGGGCCAATATTTCATCATATCAAGCATACGAAGACCAAGAAACAAATGAGAATCATAGACATGCCTCGGATCGCGAGAATAGAATTTCTCGAGGCTCGTGTCCTAGCCTATTTACAACTAAGCATGCCAAAAGAAAGAAAGGTGAGCTTCACATACCTCGCCCGCTTCCTCAACGCTAATCCAAACCAAGCCTATGTCTCGGACTCCCCAAGATCTACATAACATCATTAAATACCAACATTAACTATAGGCATTTAGGAGTTCATTTCCAAACTAGCATTATTACTCCTACGGAAATTTGGGCAGCACTTCCCCTATAAATGCACAACCCCGAGAATTCAACTCGGCCAAATTCAACAACAACCACACCAACAATCATTCTAACAATATCCACAATCAATTCTAAACGCATTCGAATATTAATAATTCTTTCTCCACACATTCCGACAACATTCCAATTATGCTCACTACAAATACATACATTTAAACCAACATATAATCAAACTAACACTAATGCTCACATATTCAATTACCAATCCGAAACCATTCGAAAAATATTCAAGAACTCTTTAAAAAATTCACACAATATTTCCAACAATCCAACAAATGCTCCAATTCACCAAATTGTTCCCAAACCCGAGAACCACTTCCATAACACATTCTCAACTTCCGAATCATGATTTACACCAACAATTCACACTCTAACAATGTCATTCTCATAAATATAGGAATTACTAATGCACATAATCCTCCAAATCAGCCCATAACAATTACAACATCAATCTTGAGTCATTAAACTCTTATCGGCAACATAGAATTCATAACGACAACAATCAAAATACCAATAGAATTGATCCATTCTTGTCACATGACATAACCTATACTCTCGGCCAACAATACATATACACATTACGATGATGCTCATCCATTTCTTCACACTACAACAACCAAACATGATAACTAGAATTTAATTCATCACTTCAACACAACACACAGATCCACACGGCTACACCATGCACACGGCTACACTTTCACATGCACTTCTTTCATGAATTTCATCCATTTTTGCATACTACAAAATGCACACACCATTCATAACACATAAAACAAGATTAAATCTTACCTTTCTTCTCCAATTTCAAGTTGGCTAGGGTTAGCAACGGATGAAAACAAGCGGTTTGTTGACCCAAACAACACTTCCACGTTAATAGACCCTTCACTTAGTAGGTTTTCTAGGAAGAATTAATTTTGTGGATGGCTAAATCTTCGTCTTGAAATTTTCGGGGCTTGGCCGTAACGGTGGCGGTTGTTGTTCTTCAAGTTCTTGATTTTTTCTAAGTGTGTGGAAATGAAGAAAGATGACTTATTAGTCATCTTTTATGCTCCAAGTTGAATCATCCAAGTGTCCATGGCCCACACATGGGTTGGACCAATTAAATTTGGCCATACAAATGTGTGGGGCCATCTTCCACACCACGGCCATTTTCTTCAATAATTTCCAACTTCTCAATATTCCACTTTTAGTCCCAAATTTTCCTAAATGTTCCATGCCAACAAATTCACGAACAACTTATGTCTTAAAACAAAATCGAGGTCAAAGTCTCGACTTCAGATCCCGAAATGGTCTTGACTCCTAGCTACCATAGTTAACCCTGGATTGTCCCAATGTACAAAATACGGGATATAACATCCTTCCCCCCCTTTAGAACATTCACCCTCAAATGTTCAACTAGTCTATAAGGTCGTATAAGGATCTCGAGGGAAATTCCTTTATTACTATAGTACGTACCGTATCCGCGCTCATATTCCTTCTTTCCTTCTTTATCTAATTGCTCGTTTCTCAAGTCATCCCTTTATCTTTAATTCGAACTCTTCTATTGTTCCTTTGCTTAGATCCCGTCTTTTCAACTTCTCCTTCCACACATTATACAGTAATCTTTACATCTTTCCTTAACGTACATCCAAAATCTCGTAACCCTATTCATATCGTTGAATCCGAACTTTTCTCATTAGGCATTTACTTAGGCTCATCCCTAGCACATAAGCATTCAAAGGTAACATAACCACTTCCATACACTTGCATGACATATACCCCATCCTAGTTACTACTCTTTTTTTCCAAATTTTCCGAACCTTCTACATACCATCACATTATTGCCGGAATACATATATCCGCTAATATAGTCATATACGTGATATCATGTACATACTTATATAGACACAATTTCCCCTATCTTGCTTACAAAATATTCTAAAGACTATCCCAACTCACCCCAATCCTCGAGCCGTGATGCACCCTTTTTTCTTTTCTCCAGCCTAGTCCGTCCGGCCACGCGACCTCTTAATGTTTCCGCCCACTCGATTACTCTAATTTCCCTAGGCTACTCTAGTTTCTCATTGCTTCCTATATCGTAATTTATAAGATTTTTCTAACACTTCCCAGGTAAGGTCACCCATTCTCCGAATTTGTTCTCACCCTCAAAGACGTTGGAATTTAACTCGATGAAATACGATGCTTTGACACCGCATGATCGCGTCCGCTCATCACATGACCTTCATCACATAATCCGGGAGTAAGTTGAAGTCCTAACGTATTTCCGAACGCTCTCATAACACACTTACTATTTTAGCCCTCTTCAACCCTCGATATTAACTTCTCATCTATGAATATGCCTACTTCCCTATTTCGTATTCCCAAGTTCCCATGGCGACGGACATACCTTGATCGTCGTTATTTATAAATACCCGATCATCCGCTTACGGATCTCTCTACTTGCCGCTATTAAACAACATTCATACAACAAATACACATAAGAATATTAAATAAGCGGCTCATATACCTCGGGATCCGCATTCGGTGCCGCCTCCGAACCCGCCTCACTCGCTAAGGTGCGTATACGCGGTTCAAGGACCGCTAACCGGGGACTACTGGCGCGACCTCTACCACGGCCTACCGGTGCGTGCAGATACCTCCGCCCATGTGGCGCATAACATCGAAGAAGATGAACCGTGGCCAGCCTCGACCCCGCAGCCGGGCCGCACCACCGGATCGCCCCGAGCGGGACAATCCTCGATAAGGTGGCCCCGCTGGCCACAAAGAAAGCACCCGTGGCACCGCGAACACCCCTCCCGGTGATGTCTCCCGCAAGGAGGACATCGGTGGCAGGCTGGCCCTCAACCGGCCGGAACCCTTCATCATCCGTGAACCCGAGGCCCCGGGAGCTCGACTCGCTCCCGAATACCCAAGACTATCCGCCCTCCCCGCCCCGACAACTCGTGGGGGTGTGCTCGTGGCCGGGCCGGGGAGAATATCTCGCGTCGCCGCCGGGGCCGGCCCTCCGCCCCGAGACCTCTCCCAGCGGATCCGGCCCTCTTGGCCGGCCCCTCGTCATAGTCCCCCTCGTCGGCCGACTTTTCCCCTCTCGTGTCGGTCCTCCATACCTGGCGTGTCGCCCCCACCCAACCCCGTAGGCCGTGACTGGTGCCCTCACTGGGCACCCATACACACTCAATAATCGAAATCGATACAAACAATCTATACCGACATAGAGATCATACGTGGTTCCAAACCGTCACATACAAACATATAACCGCACAAAAGTTCGGTAAGGTCGTATAATATACATAAAGGAGCAAAGCATACATACACGCAAATGCAAGCACGGCGGATTTGCCTTTCCAAACACAACTTATCAACGCATCCGAACCAAATCGTACATAACCCACATCTATGTCTACGTACCTCTAATACGGAACAACCGAATCGATAAAGATTTTTGACAAAAATTCTCCCGCCGTACCAATTAACATAATCATATACATCGGAAGAGTATATACCCAAAATATTAGCTCCAGAACAAAGGGAGCACTCGCCAATGTGTTAACGAATACGCCCCACGTGGATCACTGAAGACGCGATTCCATCATGGTGCATGAAACGCAAGCCCCCCGAAGTGGGGTCATGACGGGAATATGTAATTAGTATGCAAAGCGTAAATATACAATAAACAAATCTGAATATAATCAAAACTAAGTACGTAAAGTAAGTACATATCCAAAAATACCAAAATGTTTATTTATTATAATATTTTCTCAAGAAAACAAATTGTATGGACTCAAGATCACACCACATACCGCTGGTCAAAATCCAAATGCACTATCACATCACATAACATACCGCGCCAAATACCCAATGCACAATATTATAACATACCGCCAAATACTCCAACCGCAATATCATTGCAACATACCGCCGCCAAATACCCAATGCCGCTATATCACATAATATAACATACCGCCAAACATTAAAGCCGTAATATCACATAACGGGCATATAAATCATTATTACAAACCCAATAATAACCAAAGCCAACTATTATATCCAAACCAAGACAATAGCCAAATCAAATTTCTTCAATATCATCGAACATTTGCATCAATCTTCTAATCCATAAGTCACGCACCTAATCATAGGTATACTAATCATTATTTCAGCATCATTGCACAAATATATAATCATACCTTGGGTCGAGGTAGTCATATTAAGTTCTTTCAAAGAGCCATCAATCATACACAGGTTGAAGATCACGGACCCATGGACGAGCGTCAACTCCAATCCGGCCCGCCTACGAAAGCTATAGTCATCACAAGTTATCGAACCATTATTACAAACTCGAAAGATAAATAACTCTTGATCGTACTTGAAATCGGAATAAAAACCAAATCGAATTCTTTCAAAAGTCGTCCGAATTATAAAAGAAGAATCGGGACCCACGGGACGGTGTCACCCGAGTCGGGCCCGCCTATGAAAAACATACTCATCATACACCATACCATCACCTACGAGCATATCGAGACAATCCGAGCCTTTTTGTGAAAGATACGGGCGTTCGTAGTTACGGAATTCTTTTAAAAGCTAAACTTTATGCAAAAATTTGAAAATCATTTATTCCAAAGGCATAATGGCCAATATTTCATCATATCAAACATACGAATTCCAAGAAACAAATAAGAGTCATAAACATGCTTCTGGGATTGCGCAGAATAGGATTTCCTCGAGGCTCGTGTCAATAGCCTATTCGTAACTAAGGCATGCCAAAAGAAGAAAGGGTTGAGCTTTACATACCTCAAACGTTCTCCAAGCTACTCCAAACTCAAACTAGCGTCAACCTATGCCTCGGGTTTCCAAGGTCTACAAGTATGTCATAATATGCCAAACATTAGCCATAGGCATTTAGGCATTAAATTCCAAACTAACACTTAATTCTACGTAAATTGAAGATTTCCGAATAGGCCAACCCCGAGAATTTAACCCGCCAAATCAACAACAACAACAACAACAACAACCAACCTAGCAACATTAATAATCAATCCTAAAGCATTCTAACATTAAATACTCTCTTTTACATCATTCAACAACATTCATAAATTCAATTTAACGGCTTACCTTCAAGCCAACATCAACGCTCATACATTCCAAAACTAACCCGAACCCATACCAACAATATTCAAAGACATTCCAAGAAATTCATACAACATTTCAAACAATCCAATAATTTCTCCAAGTCACCCGAAACCAATCCCCAACCCGAGAATACAACTATAACACCTCCCTTACTTCCAAATCATTATTTGTATCAACAATCCACATTCTAGCAATGTCATTCCTATAAATATACAAATTACATTAAATACACAATAATCTCCAATTCAGCCCACAACATTTACGACATCAATCTTGAGTCATTAAAAGCTCATTTCCAACATAGAATTCATTACGACAACCACTAAAACACTAAGCAGACATTATGCGTTCTTTTGTCATACACCATGACCATTTTCGGCCAACACACAACATATATACATATTGATGATTCTCATTCATTCCTTCACTCTACAACAATCACAACATACTAACTAGACATTAATTCATTGCTTCAACACAACATACACACACACTTACACGGCTAAATCTCACACACATGGCCCTCAACTCCAACACACTATATTTCATGATTTTCATCCATTTTAACATACTACAACATGCATACAACCTTCATAACATATAAACAAGATCAAATCTTACCTTTCTTCCTTCAACTTCACAATAGGCTAGGTTCGTAATTGGCACAACGACTTGTTGGATGACCCAACAACACTTTCACGCTACTTAGTGGACCTCAAAATAGTGGATTAGCACCAAGGAATTAATTTTGGGATGGCTAGAAATGGGACCTCAATTTTTGTCTTGCCGAGAGCCTTGTGCTCTTCACTTGGTTTCTTTTTTTTTTTTCTAAGTGTAGATGATGAATAATGAGCTAGTAGTTATACTTATACATGTGTCCATGGCCCACACACATGTGTTGGAGCAATTAAAATTGTCCACAAGTTGTGTGGGCCCTCTTCAAGTCACACGGCCAACATGGCATTTTTTTGCATGATTTCCAACTTTCACAAATTCCATTTTTTGTCCCAAATTTTCCTAATTGTTCCATACCAACAAATTCATGAACAACTTATGTCTCAAAATAAAATCGAAGGTCACAAGTCCCGACTTTGTATCCCGGAATGGTTTTGTCCCTAACTTTCCATAGTTAATCCGATTGTCCCAATGCACGAAATACGGATATAACACGGCATGCAACTCCGTACACGGGAAATATCCATACGGCCAGCTGCACCATCACCAACACATAAACCAAGTACCGGTCCAGCCTTCATCACATACCGGTGCATCCGGTCACTATATCGCCACATAAGCGGAATTTTATTATCCGGCCGCCGAATCAAACTTCCACTATACTTGACACTTCGCCGCTCCCCAATTAGTGGATTTCGTTCGCGAGATGGGTAAATGGCCAAGAAAAGGCCTTTGTGAACTCGGGCTCATACTACCGGGAGGGCACCCTCTCCCCCGGGACAACCCCAGGTTGTTGTTCGCTAGCCGCCACATCATGCAATCAAGAGGACGCTAACTCACGTACTCGGTCTGTAAGCATTTAATTAGCCGCAACTTTTACGCCGCATCTCCCGAATAAACTACGAGGGTCCTCCGCATGGTTTGACCAATTAAAAAGCCAAAACTCGGGGACCACAAGTTAGAAATCACGGCCCTCCGACCGGCCATATCTATCCGCACGATCACCTCGATCAATTTTTGGTCCGTGAACTCCGGTCCCCACCAACTCCGGTCAAATAGCCGGACCGCATCTCGCATCGCCCGATCCTCCGCCCTGGGTCGAGGAGCCGGAGGTTCGGGTGCTAGAACTTATCGGGAGCCGGTGGAGCCGCCTCGAATTGTCCCCGTGCTCCAAGCCCTCTCGATACCGGCGGTGTGGCCGAACGGGCCAGTCGGGGGGCACGATCTCGGTGCACGGGGGTCCGCACGGGCCCCGGTAACTCTCCGGCTCCGTCGGTCTCCCCCACCGCCGTACTTGTCCTTCCGGCGTACGTCGCCTTTCTCGAGGCATCACCGAAAAACATAACAATTCGTTAGAGAGGAGCCATCCCGATAACACAGCTGCTCTATCGCACGATCTAAGATCAAGGAAAGATAACATCCTAAATGCCCCGTAGCTCGCTTATAGGTGTGGTGCACAACACACCGATAAACAAGACTCCCACAGACACGGTCCGTAGACATTCCGAGGACGAATCGCTCTCGATACCACTTTTGTCACGACCCAACCCCGTAGGCCGTGACTAGTGCCCGAGCTGGGCACCCAAACACATTCATAAATCCGAATCACAAACAGATGGCTTATACGTACACAAATATCAGACATTGTCTCAAATCATCCCAAACACAAACATATATATATATAAGCACGACAAGGCTATCAAATACGCAACGGCCCAAAACATATACAAATGCAAGGATCGCCACGGCGAATAGGATAATATTTAACGTACGAACACACCTGTACAGATGTAGGCACAACCCACATACACGTCTACGTACCTCCAAGCAGACCAACGAGAATCATATGACGGGACAGGGCCCCGCCGTACCCCTGATCAAACAAATACATATGCAACGGATGAATATATACCAAAACGTGGGCTCCGAAACAAAGGGAGCACTCCAAACAAGCAGGACGGGTGTCCTAGCGGCGGATCACCGAATCGTACGTTCGTATACGGCGGGCATGAAACGCACCCCGAATAAGGGGTCGCACGGGAATATGTACTGAGTATGCAAGTGAGTAAGATATGACGGGCGAGTCATAATCGAAATGTAGGGTATGTAAAAGTAAATGCAAAATCCGTAATGCCAAAATGCTTACTTATCAAAACACAAATCATGCACGGGGCTCTGCCAGAATATGGTCGCCCGCCCGTCATTGGCGCCATAACACCTCATATCGGAGAGAAAGATTTCATATCTCCGAAAACCCGACATACCGCGGGTCAAAAATCCAGCGGTAATATCACATACCGCGGTCAAAAATCCAGGGCCAATAACACATACCGCGGTCAAAGGTCCAGCGGCAATAACACATATACACGGTACCCGACCCTATAGCGGAGGGGCTCGGCGAACCGGACACATCATCATACTAATATCATATAGTGCGACGAAACATAACCGGCCCGGACTGCGGCGAAGGAAGTAACCATATGCACAACGTAGTCGTGGGAAACCATATGCAATGCAAAACACTTATAAAGACCCAATAGATAATCAAAACGAATCGTTAGTTCAAAAACCGAAACAATAGTCAAATCAATTTTCTTCCGAATATCGTCGGGAACATATCAAATAAAACTTTAGAAATCATAGTTATGTACGAATCATAAGTATACGAATCATCATTTCGTGACTAACCGTATAAATATATAATCATACTCGGGGTCGAAAGGTAGTCATCTCAAGTTCTTTCAAAAAGTCGTTAGCACTATACAAAGGAACGTCATTTTCCTACACGAAAGATGTCAACCCAATCCGGCCCGCCTATGAAAATTAAAGTCATCATATGTTGTCGAATCATTATTATAAACTCAAAAGATAATATAGTCATGATTCGTACTTAAAATCGGAATAATAGTCATATCATATCCTTTAAAAAATCATCAGAAGTACATAAAGGAAAGTCGCGGGGCCCACGGATGGGTGTCGACCCAAGTCGGGCCCGCCTATGGAAGAAATAATCATCATATGCCATAAAAGTTCCTACGAACATATCGGGGCAATCCGAGCCTTTTTGTGAAAGTTACGGTCGTTCGTAGTTACTAACTCTTTAAAAACAAAACTTTTTACGCAACGTTTGAAAATCAAATATTCCAAAGACATAAGGGCCAATATTTAATCATATCAAGCATACGAAGACCAAGAAACAAATGAGAATCATAGACATGCTCGATCGCGAGAATAGAATTTTCCTCGAGGCTCGTGTCGTAGCCTATTTACAACTAAGGCATGCCAAAAAAAGAAAGGTGAGCTTCACATACCTCGTCGCTCTCAACGCTAATCCAAACCAAGCCTATGTCTCGGACTCCCCAAGATCTACATAACATCATTAAATACCAACATTAACTATAGGCATTTAGGAGTTCATTTCCAAACTAGCACATAATTCTACGGAAATTTGGGCAGCACTTCCCCTGTAAATGCACAACCCCGAGAATTTAACTTGGCCAAATTCAACAACAAACACACCAACAATCATTCTAACAATATCCACAATCAATTCGAAATGCATTCGAACATTAATAATTCTTCTCCACACATTCCGACAACTATCCAATTATGCTCACTACAACTACATACATTTAAACCAACATATAATCAAACTAACACTAATGCTCACATATTCAATTACCAATCCAAACCATTCAAACAATATTCAAGAACTCTTTAAACAATTCACACAATATTTCCAACAATCCAACAAATGCTCCAATTCACCCGAAATTGTTCCCAAACCCGAGAACCACTTCCATAACACATTCTCAACTTCCGAATCATGATTTACACCAACAATTCACACTCTAACAATGTCATTCTCATAAATATAGGAATTATGTTAAATGCACATAATCCTCCAAATTAGCCCATAACAATTACAACATCAATCTTGAGTCATTAAACTCTTATCGGCAACATAGAATTCATAACGACAACAATCAAAATACCAAATAGAATTGATCCATTCTTGTCACATGACATAACCTATACTCGGCCAACAATACACATACACATATTGATGATTCTCATCCATTTCTTCACACTATAACAACCAAACATGATAACTAGAATTTAATTCATCACTTCAACACAACACACGCATCCACACGGCTACACCATGCACACGGCTACACTTCCACATGCACTTCTTTCATGAATTTCATTCATTTTTGCATACTACAACATGCACACACCATTCATAACACATAAAACAAGATTAAATCTTACCTTTCTTCTTACTTCCAAGTTGGCTAGGGTTAGCGATGAAAACAATGGTTTGTTGACCCAAACAACACTTTTACGTTAATGTGGACCCTTCACTTAGTAGGTTTGCTAGGAAGAATTAATTTTGTGATGGCTAAATCTTGGTCTTGAAATTTTTGGGCTTGGCCGAATGGTGGTGGTTGTTGTTCTTCAAGTTCTTGATTTTTTCTAAGTGTGTGGAAATGAAGAAAGATGACTTATTAGTCATCTTTTATGCTCCAAGTTGAATCATCCAAGTGTCCACGGCCCACACATGGGTTGGACCAATTAAATTTGGCCACAAAATGTGTGGGGCCATCTTCCACACCACACGGCCAAAGGGCCATTTTCTTCAATAATTTCCAACTTCTCAATATTCCACTTTTAGTCCCAAATTTTCCTAAATGTTTCATGCCAACAAATTCATGAACAACTTATGTCTTAAAACAAAATCGAAGGTCAAAAGTCTCGACTTCGTATCCCGGAATGGTCTTGACCCTAGCTTACCATAGTTAACCCGGATTGTCCCAATGTACAAAATACGAGATATAACAGCTTTGGCATTCAGACCGGACAATAAACAACTCAATACTAAACAACTTTCTAAAATATGGCTGTAACGACCCGTTTGATCGTTTTAGGTATTTTACCTCTTTTAAACTCATTTACCCTTCCTCCACCTTCATTAAAGTGGTTTTGACTTGTGGATATGAGTAGCGCCGTTCCCGAGGTGATCGATATTGGTTTGAGGAGGTTAAAGCCCTTAAGTTGAATAAGCGAAAAAAATGTTGACCAATAGTTGAATTTTGGGTATTTGTGTTCTTTTGTGAGTTTTTTAGGGTCCATTAGATCCGGATGGTTGATTATGACTTGTTAGGTGGTTAGTTTAGTTCCGAGGCAACCGGGGGGTGTTTAAGGTTATTGGATGGAAACCTTATTTTGGGGGTTGGGGGTTACCGGGGGTCAAGATGACCTCTTTTGGAAATTTCGAGGTCGCGTATGATTTTATAGCTTGTTTTATGACTGATCGTATATTTGGATTGTGTCCAGGAGGTTTCGAGATGGTTTCGGGTGTTGGTTCCAAGTTTGGGAAACACCAGAAATTCCTGGTGTTTCAGTTACTGGTTTTGCTCTTCGTGTTCGCGGGGCTAGGCCGTGTTCGTGAAGGCTTATTTTTAGAGGAGTCGCATTCACGACGCTTCTCTCACGTTCGCAATGGGCTCGGGTCGGGGCAACCCTTCGCGTTCGCAAAGATTGTTTTGGGGCGTGGACAGAATATAATCCCATCTCGTAATTCATTGTTCATATTTCAATTTTGGGAGCTACGATTTGGGCGATTTCAAGGGCGTTCTTCAAGTTTCATCACAAGGTAAGTTTCTAATATTCCTTTTAGCTTTCTACCTTCGATTACTACGAATTTTCATCCTAAAAATCATGATTTGAACATAGAAAATTGGTGCTTTTCATGGAAATGGGTTTTCAAGTAAATTATCAAATTGAAGGTCGATTTGTGTATGGATTTCAATGATTTTCGAGATTATTACTACCTAGACTATGGGAACATGATTTTATACTGAAATTCCAATGTTGGCCTTAGGGCTCGGGTTTGGTAATTTGGGTCCATTTTTGGGTTTCAACTAAAGCAGAGCAATATGGGTATTGATAGGTTCGTATGACCGTGCAGACCACCAATTTGATCATGTTAGGTTCAATTTCTCAATAAATCACCGTTTGACTTTTTGGATTTGGGGCTTTTGGGTTGATTTTACACCCGAATCCTATTGTAAATAATTGAACATTCTTGTGATCTCGTGTTAATTTAGAAATCGGTAATTGATAGACTTTGACCATTCGGAGGCGATTCGTAAAGGAAAGGCTCAAGTTGGTTAGTTCGTGGCACCCGCTCGATATTGAGGTAGGTTATGGCTTACTCTAGTTAGACTTTGAGTAACGATTCACATATGATTGCGTAGTATCGACGGGGAAAGCATGATAGGTCTTTAGAATTGATGTGGGGATGGATATTCAATTAGGTAGGTATGATTTCTGATTATGTGGGCTTGTCACCGTTATTTATGCATTGATTGATATGTGGTATATTTGATTATGTGATTGTAGTATGGGTTGTGATAGACTCATGTGTAGTAATTGATACTTGATATGTGATGTGTTTCCATGACTATTATTGATTTATGCAAGAACTGATTGATTTATGGTGCTTGTGATCTCCATAGCATATTTATTGGCATTGATTGCATTGATTCCTCATTCTTGCACACATAAATTCATACATGATGGAAATGTTGTGAAAATCGTTTGATGAGAAAATTGTGCAATAATTGGATGGAAAAAGGTTGTGGAAATGTTTGAAAAGAAAGAAAGAGAAAGATGAAAAAATATTGATATTGCTAGTGATTCGAGGTATATGCGGACGTACATCGGTAATGTCACAATTTGGTGCTATGATCAGGCGATACAGTGATGGTACATGGACTTCGCGGGTCCCCCATAGTTCATGACTATTGAGACTTCGTTATTTCCTTCCTTAGCATATATTTACAGGTTTGAGTTATTAGCCATTGCATTGCACGGCATTCATCTCATTTGCATTGCTTGTCTCATTATCACATCATACACTGATCCATTTGATTTGTTGGTTTGTACTCATGTCGTGAATTACTCGGTAGGATTTACGGAGATTTGGCGACTTATTAGTATAGCAAAGCTAACCTTAGGTTATGACTTCGGTTTTGTGATATTTGCAACTTTGATGGTTATTGTGTGACTATATGTCACTAGTTGATTTCGTGGTTTCGTATACGTGAACTAATCTCACTTGACCTATGATGCTTACCAGTACTAGTGTTGTACTGATACTACTCTTGTTGTACTCTTTCTTTGAGTGCAAAGTTTGTTACGCCACAGATCACGCCTCAGCCTCGTGAGTGATTCTTGAGGCTTCTTGTTGTGTTTCCAGGGTGAGCATTGTTCTAGCCTGCAACCTAAAAAACTCTTCCATTTATATCTGCCCTTTTTATCTCAAGATAGTAGTCAGATTTTTAAGTATTCCCATTCAGACTCATGTATTAGGTAGTGGCTCTTGTACCTATGACTTGACCAGATTCTTGGGTTATATTATATTTTCGCACTCAGTTATTTGTCCATGTATCGAGACTGCATAGTAATCATTTTAACTTCCGCACGATTTTCGTTGAATAAATTAGTAAGGGTGGTTCGCCAGTGCCGTGGGACGGGCTGGTGCCCCTCGACCCACGAGTTGGGTCATGATAAGTTGGTATCAGATCCCTAGGTTACTTGGTCTTACGAGTAGAAGAGAATGTCTAGTAAAGTCTCGCGGATCGGTACGAAGAGCTCTGTCTTCTTCACTCCTTTCATGCCACTTTATTCAAATTGGTATCTAGCTGGTCCATATTTGTCACAACCCAATCGGAGGGCCATGACGGACACCCGGTACTAACCCACCCGGGCATCTCTTATCGTACATTCATATTCACATCTAGATGAGCCACCTGGCCTACGCATAATTTCTATACATCAATAATACTAATCTCATTGGGCCACGACACATTCGTATCATCATCAACAACTATGCCCATATACATATACACAAGCCGACGAGGCTAACAAAATGATATACAAAATATAAGCTAACAAGGCTAAAAGACATCTAACTATACACAACTGTCTACGAGCCTCTAAGGAGATTATTCAACATCATATAGACGGGACAGGACTCCGCCATGCCCATATGTATGTACACAAAAGAATAATACCAACAACGGCACTTCTCCGATCGTAACGGGAGCCCTTCTATGTAGTCCCTGAACGAATAATCTATGGATCAAGTCCGCTTCCCTCGTCCACCCGTGGGCATGACGTGTTGTCCACAAATAAAAGGGATGTCAAGACGAATAATGTACCCAGCATGTAAAGATAATCAAATCATGGGTTTT
>NW_026715749.1:0-19112 GCF_029784015.1 Lycium ferocissimum | reverse complement strand
ATCCTTACTTTACTCTGTTTTTCAAATTTTTAGTCAAAATCGTAATTATCTTTGCTTTAAATTTTATTTTTTAAGTGCATTATTACTATTGTTTTACGTTTGTTGGGTCAGATCGACCCAAGAAAGGTCAGATATGGCCGTGTGTTGGCTTGCCTTAAGATCTGGGTTGTCGATTTGTTGTCTATTGGGTTTGATTATAAAAAAGGAGGTTGAATCCGAAGTTTTGAGAAAATCACCATTGATTACCTTCAAGCTTTTGAAGAACACAAAGTGGGTCTTGATGAATTAGGGTGCAATTGATTTCAATTTGGAGTGGGCTTTGTTCTCTAGGTTGAGGGGAAGCTAGATCCGAAATTTGGGATCAATTGGAGTTGAAATTGAAGGGGTTGAAAATTTGAATTGCTCTTGGTGTTCATAAGGATCTTCATATATTCATCTTGATGAAGAAGTCAAAAAAGGGTGTTTGATCCAAAGTTTTAATCCAAAGTTGTTAAAAAATGTTATAAGAACCAAAAGAGGAAGTTACTAGGTTAAGTGGGCCCAAGGAAATCTCAAAATTCAGAAAAGTTGTACAAAAATCGAAGAGGAATAAAAAAAAAAAAATTGGTAACTCACTGTCACAACTTGCGACTAAGATGCGGGTCGCATTACACATTTGCGGGATCTCACACCACCGCAAGACGTTACCTACGCATATCCTCTACACCACCGGTGGTGGGCAGTAAGTTGATATTGGTGGCCACATGTTGCACCTGCGAGCTACTGTTGGTTCGCAGATTGTGCCGGAAAAAGTGAAAATCAGGTTTTTGATTCAATTCTCATTCCATTTCAATTTCTTCTCATTTCTTTGATTCTCCTAGCTAATTAACACTAGTAATTGACCGTACTTAGTGGTTGATTAGTTCTTGAGTGCTTAATTTCATTTCGTGCCAATTCTTTCAAGCTTTTCTCATTTAAACCTCGTTGAATCTTCTTGGCTCAAGTCCTTTTGCTTTATCGAGTCGTCTGTGTTTCGAGTAACAAGAATCTATTCCTCCACAAAGGTTAGCAATCTTGTGAATTGATTTGGATTAAAAGGGTTCTTGACCAACCTTGGAAGAAGCTTTAGGCTGGGAGGTAAGTTTGAGTGCAAATACGAGTGATGTGAGGAACCTTTGCTACTAATCTTGTTTGCTCATTTTGTAGGTACATAAAGAGGAGACATGAGGAGATGGAGAGATAAGGATGTTATCCATAGCTTCCGAGTCTTATGGAGATGATTTTGAAGGTTATGCCTCTAGCAATGGAGGGTACAACTATGAGGGTGACGGAGGCTATGAGGCAGTTGACGAGAGGTATGACTATGATGGTGGGCATCACTATTTTTACAATGAATATGATGGTGATGGTGCTCATAGACCGAATGAAGAATATGGTCAGTATGATCATAACCCGTATGCGGGTGAAGAATACTACTCCGAGGGCAATTATGAGGCAACACCTCATGAGGCTTATGAAGAAGAAGGAGTAGATGAGTATGACGAAGAGTCCTATGGTGGATACGAGAATGAAGAGTCTCATCCTACACGCTATGGACATAGGGGAGAATTGAGGTATGCTCCTTCCTCACACTTTCGATATGAACCAATTGGTGGGAACTTGCAAGAATAGGAAGAATGTAGTGATGATGAGCCTAGTGGCTATGCACTTCGTGGTGAGTATGCTTGTGAAGGTAATGGGATTGCATATAATTCTTATGAGGGGTCTTCTAATAGATATTCACATGCATCGCCTTGTAATACTTCCTATTCAAAGCAAAATGGTATAAGTGTGTGGATTGGTCCAAGTAGGAGTAGTTCGAGGAGGAGAAGAGATTATACATTTCCTAATCCAAGAAACACAATGAACTATGATTCTTATCCTAATCCGAAGGTACCAGGTTCTCAATATTATTATGGTGTGGAGGGTAGGAGGAGAGAAGTGTTGACGGGAGGTGACCAACTTGTTGGTTATGGAAGTTCTTGTGGCAACTACTCAAGTCCGACATCTTATCCTAGTCCAAAGGTTATAACAACTAATCATGGAAGTCGGATTCAAGAGCTAGGAGATATGCTATCCATAGCAAGTTCATTAGCTATGATCATGAATCAAATATCGAGCTGGACATCGAAGTTGGATAGTATAGATGAACAGATGGAACGCATACGCAAGGTGCAACGAATGAAGATGGAGAAGTCTAAGCCTTGTGAAGCGAAAGAGAGGACTGAAGCGGAGGGTTCCCCTAACCCTTCTAAAGGAATACTTGGCACTTGTCCCAACTCCCAAGAAATTGAAAGAGAAAAGATTGAGAGGAGTGAGGGAGTGAAAAGTGACAACTCTAGAGAGGAAGAAGGAGAGGAAGTGAGGAGTGATGTGAGAGAGTTGTCACAATCTCTTTCTAACCCTTGTAACTTTTCTTTCTTTTCTAGTGGTCTTGTTGATAGTGCAGGTATTATCAGAAGCAAGCCAAATGATGACCCTCAACCTTTGAAGGTTCTTGAGGTTGTTGAGAGCTTCCCGAAGGAGCAAACGAGCTCCAAAGTTGAAACCCAAGGCAAAGGAGATGCATGTGAACTTCAAGGTAAAATAGCTAATCTTAACACCACAAATGATGTAATTGATCATGTTGTTGAAGTGAGTCTAAATGATAGCTTGTCCTTAAATGAGCATAATGAGTCTTTGCCTTATGATGAGCTTAGTGCTATTGTGACAATTCACAATGTGTTTGATATGGCTGATCCAACACTAGTTGATCCTATTGATGACTATCTTGACTCTTCTTTTGAGTTCAAGTTGTGTCCACCTAGTGTTGATTCCTATGATTTGCATGTTAGTACATTTTCATATGAAATGATAGCTCACCCACTCGTTGATCCTAGCAATGACTGAGTTGATTCTTCTTAGAAGATCGATTTGCATCCAACTAGTGTGGATACGTGTGTTGATCAATTTATTTGCTATGAAAATTCACTATGTGAGGAACCTTGTGATGTGCTTAATGACCCTCAATTTAGGGAAGTTTGCTAATGTTACAAATGTAGTATCCTTTGGAGACTACAAAGTATTTAGTAACCCACTATGGGGTAATGATGGGCTTGGTCTTGATGACAAGCATGGGGTGGTAGAAGTTGTTGACACCATTTTCGATGACGAAAAGTCCTTCTTGATGGTTTGTGACTCACTTGATGGACCAACGTCGAATTTTAGAATGGCTTCCGAAAGTGAAGAGTGCTCTTTAAAGAAGGGGAGTGACTTAAATGAACAAGAGCACACTTCTTGGAAGGACTATGCTAGATCTTCTAAACTAAGGGGTGAGGAGATGCTACTCTTAGCTTGGCATAGGTTGAATGAGCATAATGGTAAAACTCTCTCTCTTGATGAACTTGATTATTTGACTAACTTGCTTATGAAGTTTTGTCAAAAGAGGAGTCTTCAAGATGAAGACCATTTGAAGGGACCTCATTGGACTACACTTGGGTATGAAGTCACAACTTATATTTCCTTCAAGGACGGTATGTATTCTTCGCTCATGCTTATTCTTAGGCTTTCTAAAGCCATGAAGGTAACTTCTTGGTGTGTTGAGTATAGTATTAACACTTCTTTCCATTCATGTGATCATTTACTAGTGTTATTACTTGATTTCATGTTGGGCTTGCTTGGGGAATGTGGGCAAATTAGTGTAGGTGATACCTTTGTATAGATGACTTAGGAGTGATTCCTTACTTTAGGTGGGCTAGTGTTATGATTGGACCCTTGACTTGGGTTAGGCTTATTGGTGATATTACACTTAGTCATGAGGGATTTCACTTGTTTCTTGACTTAAGGGGAGATGTATGCTTCTTAATTGCTAGTACCAATGTAGACTTGCATATTGGGATTTCTATTTGCATTGGGTTATTTGATTTACCCTTTTGTCAAAATGGCTTGAATAGCCAAGTGTCTTTGGCGTTATTTCGATACATGTTCTTTCTAGATCCTTTTGATGCTTGGTTATATCATAAAAGTGAGCCATTCAGTATGTTTATTGCATGCTTTGCTTACTTTGGGTATTAATGATGACTACCTTGCTTGTTTTGTGAAAGGGTTTGTACTCATTCTCTTCCATATTTTGTAAGGTATGGATTCGAGGACGAATCCTTTTGAAGAAGGATAGGATGATATGATCCTAAATGGCACAAATGACTCAACTACTCAAACTTCTCCAAGGATTTGTGTTGGAAGCGGAATCATGGAGGATGAAGCTTTGGGAGCATTTAAATGGAGTCATTGGAGGGCCTTCAAGCTATGGGAGATAGCATGGGAGAAGAAGTCAAGAGTCCAAGACCCAAGGTTTGCCTCTTAAAGTGGCTACAATTGCAAGCTTGGGTGATTCAAGGCCGGAAGATGGCTATTTGCGTTTGGAGTGCCTGCAGGTAAATTGCTAGGATTCATAGTCAGCCATAGACCCCACCAAGATTAAAGCAATTCAGGAGCTACTACCTCCCAAAACCAAGAAAGAAGTCATGAGCTTTTTAGGAAGGTTGAACTATATTAGACGATTTATAGCCCAGTCAACTGTGATTATAGAGCTAATCCTCAAGTTGCTCAAGAAGGACGCTCCCACAAATTGGACAGAGGAGTGAAAAGAGGCATTCGACAGGATCAAGAGATACCTTTCCAATCCTCCTGTCTTGGTACCACCCAGGCCAGGGAGTCCTCTGTTACTGTATCTATCAGTATCAGAGAAAGCTTTCGGGTGCATGCTTGCCCAGCATGATGAAGAGGGCAAAAAGGAACATGCCATCTACTATTTGAGTAAGAAGTTCACTTCCTGCGAAGCACGGTATACTCTCGTAGAAAAGACCTGTTGTGCTTTAACCTGGATTCCCCGAAAACTGAGGCACTACCTATCGGTGTTTCCCACTCACCTCATATCTAGAATGGATCCGCGAAGATATATTTTCCGACAATCGATGCCGATAGGAAAATTGGCCAAATGGCAAATGCTGCTAAGCGAATTCGACATCGTGTACGTGGCACAAAAGGCAATCAAAGGACAAGCCTAGTGGATTTGCTGGCAGAAAGTCCCGTAGATGATGAATTGGAACCATTACAGACTTTCTTCCCTGACGTGGAAGTGATGGCTATGGAAGAAGAGGTAGCGGAACCATATTCAAGTTGGAGACAGTTCTTCGATGGAGCAGTCAACTACAAAGGGTCAGGCATCAGAGCAGTGTTGATATCAGATCAGGTCAACACAACCCGATGGCTACAAAACTCAACTTTAGATGTACCAACAATATGGCGGAATACGAAGCATGTATCCTAGGACTCAAGATGGCGCTCCAAATGAACATATAGGAATTGTTGGCAATCGGGGACTCTAATCTAATAATCAATCAAGTGAAGGGAAATTGGGAAACCAAAAATGATAAGATACTCCCGTATGTAAATCTAGCACAAAGATTGTGCAGAAGATTCAAGAGTATTGACTTCAGGCATACTCCAAGGGCTCAGAATGAGTTCGCAGACGCATTGGCCACAATAGCGTCTATGATCCAACACCCTGAGAGCACCCACATTGATCCGTTAGATATCACACTGAGAGAAGAGCAGGCTCACTACACCTATGTAGAGGCCGAGCTAGATGGCCAACCATGGTACGCCAACATTAAGGCCTACCTGGAAAAAAGAGAGTATCCCCCAGAGAGTTCAGCAAATCAGAAGAAGACCATCAGGAGATTGGCCAATGGTTTCTTCTTGAACAAGAAAGTACTATACAAAAAGACCCCTGATCTCGGGTTGCTCAGATGCGTGGACGTCGAAAAGGCCAGGAAATTGCTAAAAGAAGTGCACGCGAGGGCATGCAGACCCCACATGATTAGATTTGTCCTTGCTAAGAAAATCTTGAGGACGGTATATTATTGGATGACCATGGAGCATGACTCCTGTAAATTCGTGCAAAAGTGTCATCATTGTCAGATACACAAGGATCTGATCAAGGTTCCAACCACAGAATTACATGCAATGAGCTCTCCCTAGTCTTTCGTGGCGTGGGGAATGGATGTCATAGGACCCATTGAGCCTTCGGCTTCCAACAGATATCACTTCATCTTAGTCGCCATCGACTACTTCACCAAATGGGTAGAAGCAACTTCCCACAAATTAGTGACCAAGAAAGTCGTGGCTGACTTCGTCAAGAACAATCTGATATGTCGTTTCGGTGTGCCAGAATCCATCATTACAGATAATGGTGCCAATCTGAATTGCCATTTGATGAAGGACATCAGTGAACAATTCGAAATCACTCACAAGAACTCTATCGCCTATCAGCCACAGATGAATGGAGCCGTAGAGGCTGCCAACAAGAACGTCAAAAGGATCTTGAGGAAGATGGTCGACAACTATAAGAAATGGCACAAGCAGCTGCCTTATGCTCTGTTAGGATACAAAACAACAACTAGAACTTCTACTGGGGAGACCCCATACCTCCTCGTTTATGGTACAGAAGCGGTCATACTCGCAGAAGTGGAGATCCCTTCACTCAGGTTCATCCAAGAGGCAGAGTTGAAAGTTGCAGAATGGGTCAGAAACCATTATGAACAGCTAGCCATTATAGAGGAAAAGAGAATGGTGGCGGTGTGCCAAGGACAGCTGTATAGACAAAGGATGTGTAGAGCCTTCAATAAGTGGGTCAGAACTCGACTTTTCCATACTCAAGTATGGGCAACTCATACTCAAGTGAGTCTTCCCTCACTAGGAGGAATATAAAGTAAAGTTCACGCTGAACTGGTAGGGACCATACATGGTGAGGAAAGTACTCTCAGGAGGGGCCGTAGTCCTAGCCGAGATGGACGGAAAAGAGTGGCCCAAGGCCATCAATGCAGACGCACTCAAGAGATACTACATTTAAGATTCTATTTGCTTTGTACTCTCATTTTTATTTCCTTGTAATCATACCTTTTGCTTGTAATCGTACTAGAATAGGAGAAAAACAAATAATATCTGTAATGAACTATGCAATGACCTGAATTCCCCACGATGGGATACGTAGGCAGTCCATACCGGACCCGGTCGCTTTATTAGTAAAACCAAAACTCAATTGATTTATTCCAAACTATGTTGGACCTGAATTCCTGCTGCGACAGGATACGTAGGCGCTTTCAAGCTCGGTCTTCATAAAAGAAAAACTAAGAAACCCCTAGGCAACCTCAAAAATAATAAAGCAAGAAAAGTCAACAAAATCAGGCTTGCAAGGGTCAATACAAGAACCAGACAGTGTCAACCCTACACTGGGGCAGACTTTTTTAGGAGATCTCAAAAATTCCTATTAGGGACAGTCAACAAAGAAAGGAACAAAGTAAAGCCATACACTGGGGCACAATTTTTGAGGGGACCTAAAAAATTCTCGCTTATCAAGACAACGCAAAGGACACCCAAAGCAAGCCCTCGAAACTGTTAAAATGCGGAGATGTTTGAGATCTCAAAAAAAATTATATAGCTAATTCGCCAATATGAAAGGCAAATGGTAGATGTACCACCAGCCAGCTTATTCACAAAGAACGACAAATGGCAAAGCACAAATGGGGTAGAAAGATACGGAAGGGTCATAGCAGAGAACGGGGTATTGAAGAGATATCTGACCGCGAGAGTCACGCAACAAATGAGCGTAAAGATAGATCCGAACAAGAGGGTCACACAAAGAATGAAAGACAAAGAAGCATCAGACCGAGAGGGTCACAATGGATGGGCGTAAAGATACATGCAACCAAAAGGGTCATGACAAGCACAAAGGGCATATCTGGCCACAGGGGTCAACATCCAATACAACGAATGAAAGAAAGATTATCCAGCCACAAGGGCCATAATTGTCATTTGCATGCCAAGGGGGCCATTCATTTATTTTTCCAAGAGGGCCATTCATTTATTTTGGCAAGAGGGCCATTCATTTATTTTTGCCAAGAGGGCCATTCATTTATTTTGCCGAGAGGGCCATTCATACAAACAACCGAGAGGGCCATTCATTCAAACAGCTGAGAGGGCCATTCATACAAACATCCAAGAGGGCCATTCATTCAAACAAGCCAAGAGGGCCATTCATACAAACATGCCAAGAGGGCCATTCATACAAACAGCCAAGAGGGCCATTCATTCAAACAAGCCAAGAGGGCCATCTATCTAAATTTCCACAAGAATATCTGCATATTGTCAAGTTCAGGAGAGGAGCACACAGCCGCCCAAAAAGGAGCCGGTTGCTGAATCAGATCCAGACAAATTGCGGAGCAAACGTGAAACTTTTTCTTACGCAGCCAGTCAAGATAGGGTGCCCATGAGAGTCAAGCTCTCTGGCCAGGATTTGGAAGCCATCCAATCTCAGACTCAGCCACAACTTGTCTTGTTTTTTATTTTCTTCCACTAAAAAAAAAAAAAAAAATCGCGACCGGTCGGATACGCACTGGGAAGTCTGAAGGTACTCCCGCATAAAGGATATACTCTTCCCCAACACGTCGAACTACATGTGACCTGATTCCAAAGAACTAGGGATATGTAGGCAAACTCAAGCCCCGAGAGTCGATCATATTCCAACAGTCTTCTGGAGAAACCTAATCACATTATTGGGATCCCCGGATGATTTCTTCTAGATCACTTGAAGGTCTTTAGGTAAGTCAAACTACAAGCGGCCTGAATTCTCATATGACATGAGATATCTAGGAAACCCAGACACCATGGTCCGACGACATATGTGAAAATTGCATGGAGACAAAAGGTAAAATGAGTCGAGTCAGTAAAAAATTAGGGTTAGTCAAATTTCATTGCTCAGGGATAGTTCCGCCATCCCCGAACACCAAAGGGGCAGTTGTTGACACCTAATTTTTGATCTCCCGTAATTTATTTCAATCACTCAGAGTCCCCGGATAATAAATAAATAAATGAGGTGAGGATTTTAAAAGCCTTAAATGATTTTATAAATTGTCCAGATCAATATCTCTTCCCCTTAATTAACAAAAATGGAATTTTCATGCATCATAATTTTTTTTTAGAGATTAATGCGTATTTTCATGATATTTTGCTAAATTTAATTAAAAAGAAAAAGAGAGGTAGAGGAAGGGTTCTTATATAATTATTTAAAATTATTTTGCAAATGCTTCTTTCCTTTTTTATTTTATCTTTGAAAATTTAAATAATTTAAGTAATTAACTATTTAACCATTTAAACTTCTGATTTTTTAGATTTGTCAAAATAGGCATAAATTGCCCTTAAATGTTTTAATTAGGATAATTATTAATTAAGTGATAATTACTGCAAATTGATCCTTTTATATAAACGTATTTTTGCTGTAGCCATAATTAATTTAATCAGTTCATAATTGTAAGAAATTAGAGTTGTTTTGCAAAATCAACCAGTTAACATTTTATTTGAAATAATAGGTTTCTTTTAATTTCCCAAAATTGTTAAAGAGGCCATAATTGAAATAATTATGCTAGGCTAATTAATTAAGGCCATTTTAGGCCCATTAACAAATCTGACCGACCTTTTAAAATTATTTTAATAAAATAATTACGGCCTAATTTTTCCCGTAATTGAAATTTCCTCCAATTTTAATTTTCTTTCTAATTATTTGTTTTTAGGTATTAGATATACCCAATGTATACACCAAGTATACACATATATATATATATATATATATATATATATATATATATATATATATATATATATATATACACACACACACACTTGGTGTATACATGAATTTAAGGCCCCATTTAAATTAAATTCGAATTTGGACCGAGTCCATCCCAAGCCAAGCTGAAACCCGACCCAATCCCTTTTAATTAAATGATTGGATTACCCCCCCCTCTCTCTCTCTCTCTCTCTCTCATGAAACCCGAGTAGCCGCCTAGGTTTTCCCCGCCTCTCTCATGCTAAAAATGGCATTTTTATAGGCATATGCTGACATGCGCAGCATTTGTACAATCTTTGTGGTGAAATATCACAGATTTCCCTTGGCTCCACGATTTATTTTTTCCAAATGTGGTAATGAATCGTTACTTTACTCTATTTTTCAATTTTTTAGTCAACATCGTCATTATCTTTGCTTTAAAGTTATTTTTTGCGTGCATTATTACTATTGGTCTATGTTTGTTGGGTCAGATCAACCCTAGAAGGGTCAGATCTGGCCATGTGTTGGCTTGCCTTAAGATCTGGGTCGTCGATTTGTTGTCTATTGGGTTTGATTATAAAAAAGGAGATTTTGTCCCACATCACTGTTGTTTGGTTTCAGTTGAACGTTGGGGTTCTATAAATAGAACCCCAACCCTCGTACAAGAACAAGTTTTAAAAGGTGAGAAAAATAGCAAAAAATATAGAGAAACTTGTCACACCCCAATTTCCGATAAGGTGTGATGGGCACCCGACCCTTATCCAGGGCCGAGCGAACCCTCAGACTATCGTAATACTCGTACTTACATTGGGCCCTTGACCAGATCATAATACATAATTTCAGATCAAACACAACCTTGCGAACGTACGAAATCTGTAATATCACGTATAACAAAACGACGGCTTATAGAGCCGCTCACAACTGACATCTGATGCACATGACTCTGTCTGCAAATGGGCACCCGACCCTTATCCAGGGCCGAGCGAACCCTCAGACTATCGTAATACTCGTACTTACATTGGGCCCTTGACCAGATCATAATACATAATTTCAGATCAAACACAACCTTGCGAACGTACGAAATCTGTAATATCACGTATAACAAAACGACGACTTATAGAGCCGCTCACAACTGACATCTGATGCACATGACTCTGTCTGCAAAGTCTCTAACATGACTCGGATATCATGACACACACAAACTCTGACTCGGCAGCACTCCGAAACAAGTGGAGCTCGCCAATCTCGCTGGAACATTTCCTGCTAATATCTTTAGCTCACCGGGGTGTACCTGCGCGGCATGAAACGCAGCCCCCGAAGAAAAGGGGTCGACGGAATATGTACCGAGTATGTAAAGCGTAAATACGTAACCATAGGAACAAAATACGAAGATAGACATAATATGCAACGTATCAAAATATGTAGTTAAAATGCAAATCATGCATAGGCTCTTAGAACGGTGGTCGCCCGCCCGTCGTTGGCGCCACGCCACAAAGATCACACCGGAAGATTTCATATCTCCGTAACCCGACATATCCCCGTAACACATCATAGCCAACCGTAACGCCATATCACAGCATCACACCAAACGGAACCCGGCCCTCTGGAGAGGAGCTCGGTGAACCGTAACACAGCATCACACCGGAATGCATATCATAATGCGCACGAAGCATAACCGGCCCGGGATCCGGTGAACGAGGTGATGACCATAAGCACGAGCAGAGTCGTGAGCAACCATATGCATAAAATCATATTCATAAGTCATTAAACAA
Organism: Lycium ferocissimum; assembly: GCF_029784015.1. Classification (NCBI taxonomy): domain Eukaryota; kingdom Viridiplantae; phylum Streptophyta; class Magnoliopsida; order Solanales; family Solanaceae; genus Lycium; species Lycium ferocissimum. The sequence goes on along the minus strand of NW_026715749.1, from coordinate 7,679 downwards.
ATAAGAAATTCATATGCGGAAGTCGAAGAGAAAATAGCACTAAGTTTCTTCAAAGACCATTAAGGACGAGCATAAAAGCCGCGGCCCCACGAACGGGTGCCGCCCCCATCCGAGCCCGACTACGATACTTAGGGGAAAATTATGCCTTATAAACTTACCTAATATGTTTTGGGGCATTCCGAGCTCGTATGCAAAAGTTACGGACGTTTGAAGTTCGGGACCCTTTTTGTAGTCAAAATTCTTTATAAAACCTTTGAAATTCATTTTTTGAAACCATGAAAATCTTATTTTGGTCCCATTATGGAGTAGATCTTAAGAAACGAACAGGGTACATACCTAAGCTCGGATTCTAAGAGTGGAATTACCCCAAGGCTCGGGTCATAGCCTAGTATCACTAAGACATGCCAAAGAAAGAGAGGTGAGCTTTACATACCTTGGCCGCCCTCGGAATTAATCCACCTTGCGTCTCGGCTTCTCAAGATCTACAAAACGTCATTGGACACCCAACATTAGCCATAAACATTAAAGAACCCAATTCCAAGCCGTCACTTCTTTTATGAAAATTTTGGCAGCATCTCCCCTATATATTCACCAACCCCGAGAATTCAACTCGGCTAATATCAACAACAACCAAACCAATAATCATAATAACAATATCGGCAGGCAATTCAAGATATCCAAACCAACATTCAATCTTACCCGCGACCTTCCAACTCAATGAAAACAATAACGACATATTTCTTTCTTTCAAATTCATAAACTACGTCGACAACCTCCTATGTTAACAACATCATTTCCATGTATTCAAGAAAACATATTGAAATCACATTAAGCTTCAAATCAGCCCCTCTCTCATATAACACTACCCGAAATCTTCCAAGTTCAAGTAAACATCGACGACACATTTCTTTTCTTCTAAACTCATAAACTACATCAACAATTCGCTTGTTAGCATAGTCATTAGCATAAATGTAAGATCTACATAAGAATCATATTAACTTCCAATTCAGCCCACAACCATTATAACTTCAATTTAGATCATCAAACCTTCATTTTCCATCACAAAATTCACAACGACAACAACAAAAATACAAGATAACATTAATTCATTTAATGCACACCAAGCAGCCCCTATTCGGCCCACTCCACAACATACAACATTCCATGAGTTTCATTCATTTTCTATGCATTACAACAACACAAAAACATGTTGAATTCAATTAACTCACCACCTTTACACAACACCACACATACCCACGGCCAAACACACATACTGGCCACAACTTCATCTTCCATATTCCATGATTTCCATTCATTTCCATACTCCACAACATATACAAATCATCTATAACATATGAAAAATAAGATAGAATCATACCTTTCCTTCACCTCCTCTTCTCGGCTAAGCCTTGCTTATTGCCAAACGAATGATTTTCTTCTTCCAACAACTACTCCACGTCGACGAGGACCGTCCAATTAGTAGAAAACTAGAAGAAAAATAATTTTCCATGATCACCATCAAGAGGCGCTCGGCCACTTGGTCGTGGCTCTCTCTTCTTATTTTTTTCTCCTTGTTTCTTGAACTTTCTAATTATGGCAAGATGAATTGCCTTGTAAGTCTTCACACACATATATATATATATATATATATATACGTTTATGGCCGGTCATGTGCCCCTATTTTCCTCCAAATTTTTTTTTCCAATTCTTTTTCTTTTCTTTTCCCTCCAAATCTTTCTTTAAAATTTCTGAGCTTTCTTTAAATCATAAAAGATGACTAATGTATCCAACATGTCATCCAATTCCATTCATATATATATATCAAGCTTCCATGTGGCCATGGCCCACCTCACTCTAATTTCATGATTTTTTTTTTTTTAACTTTCCATAATGTATTCTTAGTCCCAAATTTTTCCTTAATGCTTCCTTCCAACAAAATCATGAACCATTTGTCGTCAAACAAAGTCGAGAGATAACCTTGTCCATAATTCTTCGCAACCAACTTAAAAATATTCCGACGTGCGAAATGCGAGATATAACATTCTTCCCCCCTTTAGAACATTCGTCCTCGAATGTTCAATTAGTCGTACGGGGTCTCATGAGCGCCTCGGGGGAGCTCCCTTTTTATAGCTATTTCCATCCTTCACACCACTTTTCTGCTATCCAACACCCTTCTCTTGTCATACTCTTTTCCTTTATACCCGTCCATTTTCTGGCGTCGTGTCATTCGAGGTTTCTGTAAGACTTCTCACATTGCCACAAACACCATCCTAACCCTTGTACACTTATTGTTGGTTTTCCGACCTCACTAGCTTACTTCGGTGAGGGGGGGCCTCATTGGTAGCCCGGACGTCCATACCAAACACATTATCGTATCAATTGCGCTTATCCCACTCTTACCTTTCTCTTACCCGCTTCCCCCCTTTAAGGGTGTGCTTGTACCATTATCCATTCATGCCTGTCTCTTTTTCTGCACACGAGGAATCTTATACTACCTCCAGGCCGTTCAGAACATACTACTCTTACATAGTCCTTTTCTCATTTACAAAACGTGTTCTCTGCGTTCACATTTTATCCGTGTCATCTCAGTCATTTTCTAGCATTCATTCTGCCTTGTTTCTTGCCTTTCTATAACTTAGTCTTTCACAATCCTCCGCTTATGGTACTCGTATCCTCAGTCATACATCATAGCCTATTACTACACTGTTGTCTCGTTTCCTTTTTATTCCTTTCTTTCCGCTAACTCCTTCTCTTCGCCGACCTGATTCACACCGTCCTACGTGTCCCTTTAAGGTTTCTGGCCGCTCCACATACTCTAATCTCTCTTAGACTACCTTGATTTCTTATTCGCTCCTTACCTCTAAATTCGTAGGATTTTCAAAAAACTTCCCAGGGGGGTCACCCATCCTGGAATTGCCCTCACGCCCGCACGCTTAACTTTGGAACTTTGATGGAATACGACGCTTTAACGCTTTCCTGACTGCGTCTTTTTCACCGCACGACCTTCTACACATAATATTGAGTACGTCGGAATTTTATCATATTCCCAAAACGCCCTCACGTCACATCCGGCAAATTGTCTTATTAACGCATTCCCATTCGTCACAATTCTTTTTCCTCCGTACCCTCGTCTTAATCATATCACTTTATCCAAACCTACCAGTCCTTTCAATGTCATCGCCTAGTAGCACAAGTCCTTTCAAACTTCCTTACTACCATATTTCCACCGACGGCTTACTGACTATTTCACCGCTCGTCCCACAGTCAACTTATTCCTAGAGGGCAGCCGTGGAAAAATTTCAATTAACCCGAGAGTTTCCTCAAAATCGTATTTCTTACTATCCCGAAACTTCGCACGCAGAAATACCAACAAAACCTCACAACGTTAGGCCATCATCATATATACATATCACATCATATTGTATCATATCATAGCCACACAGGGCTCTCAATATTCACAAAGGTCCGAAGATGTTAGATTTACCTCATATGCTCGGCACGACCACACATATCACACTTTCTTGCTTACCTTCCTTTTCAGTTTCCACTTTGCCTTTCAATCGTATGCCGATACCTTACTTAACATATATCTTTCGTATCTTTACTTACCTGCGTGCTTTGTAACCTTCCATACCACTTGGTCGCTTCTGCCTACCAACGTCAGTCCTCTGCCGAAATCAAAAGTCAATGTCGGGAATTTCCTACAACTTGGCTCTACAAAGACGATCTAAGATGCCAAAGAAGAGTAACCATCCTAGATGCCCGTAGCCTCCTATTTATAAATGTGGCGCGCTTCACACCATAAACAGGACTCTACCGGACACGACTTTGCAGACAACCCCCTAGGACGAACCGCTCTGATACCACTTTGTCACACCCCAATTTCCGATAAGGTGTGATGGGCACCCGACCCTTATCCAGGGCCGAGCGAACCCTCAGACTATCGTAATACTCGTACTTACATTGGGCCCTTGACCAGATCATAAATACATAATTTCAGATCAAACACAACCTTGCGAACGTACGAAATCTGGAATATCACGTATAACAAAACGACGGCTTATAGAGCCGCTCACAACTGACATCTGATGCACATGACTCTGTCTGCAAAGTCTCTAACATGACTCGGATATCATGACACACACAAACTCGACTCGGCAAAGACACTCCGAACAAGTGAGCTCGCCAATCTCGCCGGAACATTTCCTCGCTAATATCTTTAGCTCACCGAATGTGTACCGCGCGGCATGAAACGCAGCCCCCGAAGAAAAGGGGGGTCGACGGAATATGTACCGAGTATGTAAAGCGTAAATACGTAACCATAGGAACAAAATACGTAAGATAGACATAATATGCAACGTATCAAAATATGTAGTTAAAATGCAAATCATGCATAGGCTCTTAGAACGGTGGTCGCCCGCCGTCGTTGGCGCCACGCCACAAAGATCACACCGAAGATTTCATATCTCCGTAACCCGACATATCCCCGTAACACATCATAGCCAACCGTAACGCCATATCACAAGATCACACCAAACGGAACCCGGCCTCTCGGAGAGGAGCTCGGTGAACCGTAACACAAGATCACACCGGAATGCATATCATAATGCGCACGAAGCATAACCGGCCCGGATCCGGTGAACGAGGTGATGACCATAAGCACGAGCGTAGTCGTGAGCAACCATATGCATAAAATCATATTCATAAGTCATTAAACAAATAAGAAATTCATATGCGGAAGTCGAAGAGAAAATAGCACTAAGTTTCTTCAAAGACCATTAAGGACGAGCATAAAAGCCGCGGGCCCCACGAACGGGTGCCGGCCCCCATCCGAGCCCGACTACGATACTTAGGGGAAAATTATGCCTTATAAACTTACCTAATATGTTTTGGGGCATTCCGAGCTCGTATGCAAAAGTTATGGACGTTTGAAGTTCGGGACCCTTTTTGTAGTCAAAATTCTTTATAAAACCTTTGAAATTCATTTTTTGAAAACATGAAAATCTTATTTTGGTCCCATTAAGGAGTAGATCTTAAGAAACGAACAAAGTACATACCTAAGCTCGGATTCTAAGAGTGGAATTACCCCAAGGCTCGGGTCATAGCCTAGTATCACTAAGACATGCCAAAGAAAGAGAGGTGAGCTTTACATACCTTGGCCGCCCTCGGAATTAATCCAACTTGCGTCTCGGCTTCTCAAGATCTACAAAACGTCATTGGACACCCAACATTAGCCATAAACATTAAAGAACCCAATTCCAAGCCGTCACTTCTTTTATGAAAATTTCAAAAGATCTCCCCTATATATTCACCAACCCCGAGAATTCAACTCGGCTAATATCAACAACAACCAAACCAATAATCATAATAACAATATCGGCGGCAATTCAAGATATCCAAACCAACATTCAATCTTACCCGCGACCTTCCAACTCAATGAAAACAATAACGACATATTTCTTTCTTTCAAATTCATAAACTACGTCGACAACCTCCTATGTTAACAACATCATTTCCATGTATTCAAGAAAACATATTGAAATCACATTAAGCTTCAAATCAGCCCTCTCTCATATAACACTACCCGAAATCTTCCAAGTTCAAGTAAACATCGACGACACATTTCTTTTCTTCTAAACTCATAAACTACATCAACAATTCGCTTGTTAGCATAGTCATTAGCATAAATGTAAGATCTACATAGGAATCATATTAACTTCCAATTCAGCCCACAACCATTATAACTTCAATTTGATCATCAAACCTTCATTTTCCATCACAAAATTCACAACGACAACAACAAAAATACAAGATAACATTAATTCATTTAATGCACACCAAGCAGCCCCTATTCGGCCCACTCCACAACATACAACATTCCATGAGTTTCATTCATTTTCTATGCATTACAACAACACAAAAACATGTTGAATTCAATTAACTCACCACCTTTACACAACACCACACATACCCACGGCCAAACACACATACTCAGCCACAACTTCATCTTCCATATTCCATGATTTCCATTCATTTCCATACTCCACAACATATACAAATCATCTATAACATATGAAAAATAAGATAGAATCATACCTTTCCTTCACTCTCCTCTTCTCGGCTAAGCCTTGCTTATTGCCAAACGAATGATTTTCTTCTTCCAACAACTACTCCACGTCGACGAGGACCGTCCAATTAGTAGAAAACTAGAAGAAAAATAATTTTCCATGATCACCATCAAGAGGCCATATTCGACGCCATTGGCCGTGGCTCCTCTTCTTTTTTTTTTTTCTCCTTGTTTCTTGAACTTTCTAATTATGGCAAGATGAATTGCCTTGTAAGTCTTCACACACATATATATAAATAAAGGGGGCACATGGCCGGTCATGTGCCCCTATTTTCCTCCAAATTTTTTTTCCAATTCTTTTTCTTTTCTTTTCCCTCCAAATCTTTCTTTAAAATTCTAGAGCTTTCTTTAAATCATAAAAGATGACTAATGTATCCAACATGTCATCCAATTCCATTCATATATATATATCAAGCTTCCATGTGTCCATGGCCCACCTCACTCTAATTTCATGAATTTTTTTTTTTTAACTTTCCATAATGTATTCTTAGTCCCAAATTTTTCCTTAATGCTTCCTTCCAACAAAATCATGAACCATTTGTCGTCAAACAAAGTCGAGAGATAACCTTGTCCATAATTCTTCGCAACCAACTTAAAAATATTCCGACGTGCGAAATGCGAGATATAACAAAACTTAAGAGTAAAAAGAAGTTCAAAACTCCGATTTTTCGAAAAAACTTCTTAGTAAAAGAATTTTAAAAACCTAGACTGAATAGTTGGGGTTTGTTAGTTAAAATATTTGATCCTTACTTCCTTTATTTTTCACGTGTGTGTGGCTGGGTTACTGAGGTTCGGAAGCACAGAGGCTCCCAAATCCGTTCTTTTCTTGGTTGCGTACATAAAAGGTAAAACTTAATTCATTTCATTTTGTTATTTAGTATTCTGCCTAGTTTAAGTGTGTTTGTAAGTTAGCTATATTTATATGTCTGATGGTGCTTATTTGCTAAGTATGCCTTATTTGGTTCTATGCTTAATATGTGCTTTATTTAATAAAAAAACAATAAGAATTAGTGTAAAGGTTATGGTGAAATTCGTTTAGGAAGTAGGCTGCTTGAATCACTTATTGGTTTTGTTTGTTCATGTGGGCTCAATGTTCTATGTTCACTATAAAGAGGTGTGTGTGAAGTATTTTGAAAATCTCTTTCCCTTTCCTTTCTTTCTTGAATACTTTGTTAGTTCATTGATTATGATCCTAAGCAGAGTCAACATAGGGAAGTTCAACTTATCTTAAAAGAAATGAGACACTCTGTGTGTTGATCTAGATGATTGTGGGTAGTTTACTTGTAATATATGTTGTTGATTATAGTTAAGTCCATACTTTGTTAATTAGTCATGAACTACCCCTATTGTGAAGTGAAGTCATTTTGTCAAAAGTCTTAACTGTGGTTGTTTGATTGGTTCGAACATAACTCCTGATGTGTTTCCTTTCTTTTAAAATAAATAATTAAATGAGCACTTTGGTAGTATTTAAACATGTTTGCTGAACCTTTGAACAAATAACAGTAGATTACCTTATTTCTTCTTTCCTTTCTGCTTAAATGATCTTGCTCAC
>NW_026715748.1:0-19347 GCF_029784015.1 Lycium ferocissimum | reverse complement strand
GCTTGTAAGCTGGGGACTTTTAGCCGAGAAAGAAGCTGGAAGAGGTAAGACTTAATCCTTATTTTTATATGTTATGTATGGTTTGTGCATATTGTGGAATGTGGAAATGAATTAAAATCATGAAAATATGGATGTTGAAGTGTAGCCGTGTATGTGTGTGTCTAACCGTGTGCATGTAGTGGTGTGTTGGAGTAATGAACTAATTGAATTTAGCATGTTTGTGGGTTGTTGTAATGTGTAGAAAATGAATGAAGTTCATAAGATGTTGGAGTTGAGGTTGGGCCGTGCACTAGGGGCTGTTGATATGCAAGAAATGAAGTAATGTTATCTAGTATTTTGATTGTCGTCGTTATGAATTCTATGAGGTAAAATGAAGTTTAATGATCCAAGTCAAGATGAAAACCGTGTGGGTCGAATTGAGAATTAAGGTAACCTTAATGTGGTTTCTGAATTTATGGAAATAATGTTGTCGAGGTGTGAGTTGTTAGTGTAGTTGATGAATTTGGAAGGAAGAAATGTGTTGTTGATTGTTTTCTTGCACTGGAGAGGTTCGGTGGCATGGTAGATTGGATGGGCTGATTTGAATGTTTTGCGGATAGTGGGAAATGTTCTTGAATTTTGATTGAATGACCTCGGATTATTACTTGAATATGTGAGCATTGGTATTTGCTTGATCGTATATAGTTTATTTGAATATAAATGAAATGTCGTCGAATTATGTAGAAAGAATTATTAATGTTGGAATGCGTTTGGAATTGCTTATTGATATTGTTGATGTGGTTGTTGGTATTTGTTGGATATTTGGCCGAGTTGAATCTCGGTTGATGAATTTATAGGAGATCTTGCAAATTTTTGTAGACAAAATGTTAATTTGGAATTGGATTCTCAAGTGTTATGGCTAATGTTGATAACCTAACGACATTATTGTAGATCGTGAGAAGTCGAGACGCAAGTTCGGATTAACTGTGGGTTTAACTAAGGTATGTAAGCTTAACCCTTCTTTCTTTGGCATGTCTTAGTTAAAAATAAGTTATGACACAATTACGAGGTGACTCTACTCGCGGTCCGAGCATGTTTATGATCTATATTTGTTCTTGATATTCATATTCTTAATGTAGTCAAATTATGGTCTTTATGTTTTCCGCATGAATGGATTTCAAAGATTGCATAAAGGTTTGTTTCCAAAAAAGAGTTTGTTTCATAAATGATTCCGAAACTACGAACGTCCGTAACTTTCGTAGAAAGGCTCGGATCGCTTCGATTTGTTTGTAGAAAGTTTTAAAGTGAATAATATTTGTAACTTCCGAGGCGGACTCGGATTGGTTTTGCGTAATACTATGATCCCTATGGTTTAGATACGACTATGATCCCGATGGTTTTGTTAATACGTTTATGATGTATGTTATGTTTCCGAAAGATATTTGATATAACTATTGTCCGACTTTCAAATGACATTCCGTTGGGACTACTTCATTGAGTCTTGGAAATGTTTTATTTGCATTTGGTTTCTCACTACTCTGCTCGTGCAAGCTCAATATGTCTTTCACCGAGTCCTTGGCCGGGTACGCATTCGTGCACCGAGTCCTTCACTAGAGGGCCGGGTACGCTATATATATATACACGATATGATGATGTGATGAGATGGAGATGGCGGCCAGGATGGCATACCGAGTCCCTTGCTAGCGGGGCCGGGTACGTTATTCACCGAGTCCCTCACTAGAGGGTCGGGTACGGTATATGTATATATGTATATCTGCATGCATACATGATTATGATATGATTTTATTCACCGAGTCCCTCACTAGAGGGCCGGGTACGGTATGTATATATGTATATCTGCATGCATACATGATTATGATATGATTTTACTCACCGAGTCCCTCACTAGAGGGCCGGGTACGGTATATATATGTACGATAATATGACGATATGATTATGACATGATTCTACTTACCGATATATGTACATGCATGATAAATGTTTTCGAAAGGCAAGTCTTATGATTTTCTGTACTCTTTACTACAGTGTCATCTCGCTTACTACATTTCATGCTTTACATACTAAGTACATATTCCGTACTGACCCCCTTTCTTCGGGGGCTGCGTTTCATGCCGCGCAGGTACACCAGGTGAGCTGAAGATATTTGTAGAAGATGTTCCAGCGGGATTGGCGAGCTCCAGTTGCTCCGGAGTGCTGCCGAGTCAAAGTATTATGTTATGGCATCATGTTCTGTGTTAGAGACTTTGCAGACAGTGTCGTGGGTATTAGATGTCAGTTATGTAAACGGCTATGCAAGCCGATGTATTATTATGTGTTGTGTTATAAGTTTCATATGTTGCAAGATTTTATTTGATTTGAGAAGAAAAAAATTATGTTGTTCTTCGATAAATTTTCGTTATATATTTCGGTCATGGTTTGAAAGCCAGCGCGATTATGAGTATTAGGTGAGTCAGCGGGTTCGCTCGGCCCTAAATAAGGGTCGGGTGCCCATCACACCCTAACAGAAATTAGGGTGTGACAGTATTATTTATGGATCTGGCCGTACGTTCCTCGGCATTCGGTTAAGGTCAGCTTATATGATGTGTTTGATTTTTCGTATGTATGAGACATAAATGTTTTTCAAAAGAAGGCGAAGCATTTTGGCATTCTGTTTATCATATTTGTCTTTTGTACCTCTTATGTATGATTTGTATGTCAGACGCAAGCACTTTGGTATTCTGGCTATTGTGCTCATTTTCTGTACCCCTGGCGTCGGTTATGATTTTGTTTTCTGTACTTTCTGCTTTGCATACTCAGTACATATTTCGTACTGACCCCCTTTCTTCGGGGGCTGCATTTCATGCCGCTGCAGTACCTGAGATGAGTAGATGATGTTAGAGAGATGTTCCAAATGATTGGCGAGCTCCATTTCCTCTGGAGTGCTGCCGAGTCTGAGTGCTTTTGTGTGGTATCTGAGATATGGGTAGAGACTTTGCAGACAGTGTTGTGTGTGTGATATGTCAGTTTTGTAATCGGCTATGTAAGCCGATATATCAGTATGCATTATGTTAAAGATTCGTTTTGACTACAAATTTTATTTGATTTGAAAAAGACGAAAAGTATGACGTTCTTTGAAAATTTTCCTTTTGCATTTTGACACGTTTTGCGGGCCCAGTATGATTATGTGTATTACGAAAGTCTGTGGGTTCGCTCGGCCCTAGGTAAGGGTCGGGTGCCCATCACACCCTATCGGATTAAGGGTGTGACAAATTGGTATCAGAGCAGTTCGTCCTAGGGGTTGTCTGCAAAGTCATGTCAAGTAGAGTCTTATTTATGGTGTGTTTCGTGCCACATTTATAAACAGGAGGCTCCGAGGCATCTAAGGTGGTTACTCCTCTTTCACATTTGAGATCGTGCCATAGAGCCAAGCTATAGGAAATGAGATTTCTTGCACTAATCTTTGATTTCAGCAGAATAAAGGCAGCGATAGAAGAAAGTGATTGATGATGTTGGAAGTCACAAAGTACGCAGGTAAGTAAAAGTATGAAAGATATATGTTGGGAAAGATATTGAAGTTGCGATTGAAATACAAGTTGAAGACTAAAGGGGAAAAGTAAACAAGAAAGTGTAACAGGTGCCGTTTGAGTTGGGCATACGAGGTATGTTTATTATTTGTGTACCGTTGATGATATTAGGAGCCCTGTGTGGTCGCGATATGATATGATATGTATATATATGTATTTTGGCCCCGTGAGGCATTGTTGGTATTTCTCGCATACAAAGTTTTGAGATAGTAAGAAATATAGAGAAACTCTCGCCGAAATTTTTCCAAAGAAGAAAAAAAAGAGAATGAGATATGTGTTTGTAATACGACTTGAAAGGTCGTGCCGATAGTAAGAGTGAGATTAAGACAAAGTACAAGAGGGAAGGAATTGCGATGTATATGAATGTATTGATAAGACATCTTGTGAGATATTAAGGATAAAGTGGATCGTAAAGAGTAAAGGGTTAAGAAGTGTTATGTTATAGGATTGATTGCGAATAAGGGACAATGTGAGTATAATGAAGGTGTTGTGAAAATAAGTAAAGTCTAGTGAGAAAGTGGCCAAGGTTGTGATGTGATCTATGTAGCTAAAATACAAAGGCAAGTGTGAAACGGAAGAACAAGCTATGGAACGAATAAGGAAGGGTTTGAGTTAAAGATTAAGAGGCGATACGAGATAATGTGCCTAGAATATTATAAGTTGAGTAAAGGGAATTACAAGATGGAAAAGAAATATGACTGGTAGAAGAGATTGCGTGCTATGGTAGTAAAAGAAACCCCCTCCGAGACCCTTATAAGACCTTATGCGATTAGTTGAACATTCGAGGACGAATGTTCTAAAGGGGAAAAGGATGTTATACCCCGTACTTTGTACGTTGGAATATTCTAAGTTGGTTGCGACAAGTTATGGACAAGACTTTTAATTTTCGGTTTTGTTGATTTTTGTTTCAAAGCACAAGTTGCATATTCATCTTTTTATTGGTATGGAATGTTAAGGGTAAATTTGGAATAAGGAAAATTTGGGACCAAAAGATGAATTATGGAAAGCTAGACATTTCATGAAAATTTGGGTCAAAAAGTGAAGTTGTGGAAACTTAAAATTCATGAAAAGAAAAGTCATGTGGCCATGCACATGACTTGTGGACCATAGGGCCACATGTGCAAATTATATATGTAGAGAAAGATGACTAATTTAAGTCATCTTCACCATTTCTTCTCCTAGAAATTTCAAGAAACATCAAGAGAAAGAAAAAAAAAAAAGGAGAAAAACGGCCAAGAGGGACTATGGAGTTGATCATGAAAAAAATTATTTTCTCCTAGCTTTTTCACTAAATGGAAGGTCCTCTACAACATGGAGTTGTTGTTGAAGCAAGCAAAGTGTTTGTTCTTGAAGTTCTCATTCCTAGCCAAGTAAGAAGATAAGTGGAAAAAGGTAAGGTTTGATCTTATTTTTCATATGTTATGGGTGGTTTGTGTATGTTGTGGCATGTATAAATGAATGGAATTCATGGAAATATGGATGCTAAAGTGAGGCCGTGTGTGTATGTGTGTGGCCGTGTGATATGTGTTGTGTAGAAGGAGTGGTTAATTAATTGAATTTAGCATGTTTGTGTGTTGTTATAATGTGTAGAAATTGAATGAAACTAATGAGATTATATGTGTTGGTGCTGGGCCGTGATTAGGGGCTATTTGGTAGGCAAGAAATGAATTAATGTTATCTAGTATTTTGGTTGTCGTCGTTATGAATTCGATGATGAAAAATGAAGGTTAATAATCCAAGTTGAAGTTGAAAACCGTGTGGGCTGATTTGAAGCTTAAAGTGATCTTATTGTAATTTCTTGTATTTATGAAGATGATGTTGTTAAAGTGTGGATTGTTGGAGTAGTTTATGAGTTTTGGAAGAAAGAAATATGTTATTGTTGTTCGTGTTGAGTTGGGAAGGTTTCGGGTTCCATGGTGTATTATTTGGATTGTTTGAATGTTGGGTGGATTGTTTGAAGTATTCTTGAATTTTGTTTGAGTGATCTCGGATTAGTATTTGAATATGTGAGCGTCGATATTGATTTGAATATATGTAGTCAAATGGAAAGTAAATGAAATGTCGTCGAATTATGTGGATGAAGGTTGTTAATGTTAGAATGCGTTTGAAATTAATGGTTGATGTTGTTAGAATGTTTGTTGGTATTGTTGTTGATGAATTTGGCCGAGTTAAATTCTCGGGGTGTTGAATTTACAGGGAAAATGCTGCCCAAATTTTTGTAAATAAAGTGCGAGCTTAAATGGGATTCCGAGGTGCCTATGACTAATGTTTGGTGTCTAATGACGTGTTGTAGATTTTGAGAAGTCGAGACTTGAGTTTGGACTAGCTTAGGAAGCAATCAAGGTATGTAAAGCTTACCTTCCATCTTTTGGCATGTCTTAGATATGGCTAAGTTATGATATGTTATGAGCTTCGGGGGTAATTCCATTCTTAAAAATCCGAGCACGTTTGTGAGTCATATTTGCTTTTGATGTTGGCATCCTTATATGGCCAAGCTATGGTTTGTACGCCTTTTGCATGACTAAGTTTCAAAAGTTGCATAAAAGTTTGGTTTTTAAAAGAGTTTTGTTCCTAAATGATTCCGAAAACTACGAACGTCCGTAACTTTCACAAACAAAACCGGATGGCCTTTATATGCTCGTAAAATGATTCTATGACGTGTATAATAACTATGATTTTATGGGCGGCCCGACTTGAGTCGACACCCCTCCGTGGGCCCCGCGACTTTCCTTATGTACTTCCGACGATTTTGAAAGGATATGATATGACTATTTTTCCGATTTCAAGTACGATCGCCATTACTTACTTTTTGAGTTGTAATAATGATTCGGTAACATATGATGACTATGATTTTCGTAGGCGGGCCCGGATGGGGCTGACGCTCGTCCGTGGGTCCCGCGATCTTCTTCTGTACAATTCTGACGGCTTTTGAAAGAATTCAATATGACTACCTTTCCGACCCCCGAGTATGATTACATATTTGTCTGTTGAGTCTGAAATAATGATTCGTATACTTATGATTCCGATACGTAACTATGGTTTCTGAAGTTCGATTTGATATGTTCCCGAGTGACATTCGGAAGAAAGTCTGTTTTGACTACTGTTTGGCTTATAAACAACAGTCTGTTTGATTACTCTATTGAGTTTTTGTGAATGTTTAGCATTGTATATGATTTCCTACGATTAACGCTCGTGCATTCTGTTATTACTTCCTTCGCCGGATCCCGGGCCGGTTATTATCGTGCGCACAATCTGAAGTATGATGTGATTCCGAAGTATGATGTGATTCCGAAGTATGTGATATGCGATATTGACCGCTGGACTTTTGACCACGGTATGTGATATGTGATATTGCTTTTGACGGATGTCGGACATTTGACCGCGGGCTGCGACATTGACCGCTGGACTTTTGACCGCGGTATGTCGGGTTTCGGAGGCATGAAATCTTCTGGAGTATGATGTGTTATGGCGCCCGAGACAGGAGGGGGCGACCATGTTCTGTCCGCCGGGTCCCATTGAGGACCGTATGTGTTATGTGATATGGTATGCGATGATTTGATGATATGATAATCTGACATGATATGATATACGATGATATGAGGTGATATATGATTATTATATTATTTATGGATCGGGCCGTACGTTCCTCGGCATTATCGTATTATTTATGGATCGGGCCGTACGTTCCCAAGGCATTCGGTTAAGGTCGTTCTTATATGATGTGTTTGATTTTCTCGTATGTATGAGGCAAAATATTTTTCAAAAGAAAGGCGAAGTATTTTGGCATTCTTTTTATCATATTTGTCTTTTGTACCTCTTATGTATGATTTGTATGTCGACGCAAGCACTTTGGTATTCTCGCTATTGTGCTCATTTTCCGTACTCAAGCGCCGTGATGATTTCATTTTTAATACTTTCGCTTGCATACTCGCACATATTTCGACCGACCCCTTTCTTCGGGGGCTGCGTTTCATGCCGCGCGGTACCTGCGATGAGTAGATGATGTTAGCAGGAGATGTTCCGCCGGGATTGGCGAGCTCCATTTCCTCCGGAGTGCTGCCGAGTCTGAGTGCTTTTGTGTGGTATCTGAGATGTGGGTAGAGACTTTACAGACAGTGTCGTGTGTGTGATATGTCAGTTTTGTAATCGGCTATGTAAGCTGATATATCAGTATGCATTATGTTACAGATTCGTTTTGACTACAGATTTTATTTGATTTGAAAAAGACGAAAAGTATGACGTTCTTTGAAAATTTTCCTTTTGCATTTTGACACGTTTTGCGGGCCCAAAGATGATTATGTGTGTTACGAAAGTCTGCGGGTTCGCTCGGCCCTAGGTAAGGGTCAGGTGCCCATCACACCCTATCGGATTAAGGGTGTGACAAAGACGGATCATTCTAGGCTTGCACCCACGATGCCTGCCTACGCATACGCACTATCTAACCCCATGCATGCGGTAAGTGTAAGGCCCATTTACACAATACCACTGCCTGCAGTTGTGTAAAGGCCATACTTTGAGCCACCATCTGACACCCATCAAGAGCAGTATTAAGCACTCGATTTTGCATATAGGGCTTCTAATCCTTATCATCAGACTCTGTATTCTGGTCCTCCCATCGATATCGAAGATCCTGCTAAGAACACGGCTGTGCATCTCGGCCAAGAACATGGGGTTGCTACTAAGAATGTGGAGCATGACGAAATGGTTAGGAAGATGAAAAGTCTAGAACAAGCTATGAAGAACTTGCAGGGATCAGGAAGCTATAAAAGCGTTTCATACAGTGATTTGTGTATGTTCCCGAGTGTTCACTTACCTCCGGGGTTCAAGACACCGAAGTTTGACAAGTACGATGGGCACGGTGATCCCATAGCTCATTTGAGGAGATACTGCAACCAACTGAGAGGAGCTGGGGGTAATCAGGAATTGCTCATGGCTTACTTTGGGGAGAGTCTGACTGGTTTAGCTTCAGAATGGTTTATTGATCAGGACATTGTGAAATGGCATACTTGGGATGATATGGCAAATGAGTTCGTGCAACAATTTCAGTACAATATTGATCTGGTTCCTGATAAAAAGTCTCTAACCAACCTGAAGAAGAAAGTTACCGAAAGTTTTAGGGAGTTTGCAATTCGTTGGCGTGAACAAGCTGCAAGGGTAAAGCCACTAATGAGAGAAGGAGAGATGGTGGAGACTTTTCTCCAGGAACAAGATGAGACATATTATCAACACATGATCCCGGCCCTAGGAAAATCGTTCATTGAGGCCATTAAAATGGGAGAAATAATAGAAGAAGGAATCAAAACAGGACGCATTGTCGGCTTTGCCGCATTGAAGGCAACAACCCAAGCCATTCAAAATGGTTCAGGGAGTTTTGGTGGAAAGAAGAAAAAGGAAGATGTAGCTACAGTTGCGCCTGGGCCACGGCGAAACCCGAGGGGCCCGCCTCGCCAATACACTCAACCCCAACCCCAAAACTATACCCAAGATCCATATAATTACCCACAACCCCAAAACCCACAATATTCTATTCCGCCCCCTCAGTACCCCATATACAGTGCGCAGCCATATGCCCAGCCCCCTTCTTACCCGCAATGGCGCGCACCAACCCCGCAAATCCGTCCTCCACCTCCACAGACTTACCAAGGCCCTCCCAGATCCAATTTTTGGCCCAGGCCAGAGTACAAAAGGGCAAACGCGGTCAAGGATAACTTTACTCCCATTGGGGAATCATATGCTGATTTGTTTCAGAAGCTGAGGGCATTAAATGTTTTAAGCCCAATTGAAGGAAGGATCCCAAACCCACCTCCGAAAAATCTTGATTACTCTCAGAGATGTGCTTATTGCTCTGATACCCCGGGACACAATATAGAGAAATGTTGGTATTTGAAGAAAGCAATCCAAGATTTGATTGATACGCAGCAAATTGTGGTGCAAAATGCAGACATACCAAATATCAATCAAAACCCACTACCAAATCATAAAGAAACAAACATGTTGGAGTTGATCTATGGTAGTGATGGGTCTGATGTTCCTTACAAGCCTATCATGAAGATTGAAGCAGGCGTGGAGAAATCAGTAAATGTGGCAGATTCCGCAAAAATAGCACCTTTGGGGGTAAATGAGGTTACAAAGAGGCCAATCCAGTCAGACGCGATGAAACCCTTATTGATTGTGAAAGGAGCTCCAGAGAAGGTTGGGGCAAGTCAGGGAAAACCAAAGTTGATCGTGCCAGGGGTGTCGAGCAGGCCTATTTTAACTGTCAAAGGGGCGCTCACCACCCCTATCATTATTAAGCCAGTGACACAACTTCCAATAGTTGATGCTAAGGCGGTTCCCTGGAATTATAATCAGACTATGGTGACTTACCAAGGGAAGGAAATCATCGAAGAGGTAGACGAAGTAGGGGGCCTGACTCGTTCAGGAAGATGCTTTGCTCCGGAAGAGTTAAGGAAAACCAAACAGGTGAGGGAGGGCCAAATGCCCGTTAAGAAACCAGTAACAGAGGAAGAAGCTGAAGAGTTCTTGAAAAAGATGAAATTGCCAGACTATTCCATCGTGGAGCAATTAAGGAAAACCCCTGCTCAAATCTCTTTGTTGTCTTTGTTAATACACTCAGATGAACATCGCAAAGCTTTGTTGAAGATTCTGAATGAAGCCCATGTCCCTACCGAGATTACAGTTAATCAATTGGAGAAAATTGCTGAGAGGATCTTTGAGGTAAATAGGATCACTTTCTCAGATGATGAACTACCCGTTGAAGGTACTGGACATAACCGAAGCCTTCATATTACTGTAAAATGTGAGCATTCCTATGTCACTAGAGTTTTGATTGACGGGGGCTCTGGTGCAAACATTTGTCCTCTGTCAACCTTACAAAAACTAAATGTAAGTACTGAAAGAATTCGACCAAACAACGTGTGTGTTAGAGCTTTTGATGGAGCGAAAACTGATGCCATCGGTGAGATAGATCTTGTGCTTACAATAGGGCCTGCTGATTTTACCATAGATTTTCAAGTGTTGAACATCAATGCCTCCTATAATATGTTGTTGGGAAGACCATGGGTACATATGGCTGGGGCAATCCCATCCACATTGCATCAGATGATCAAGTTTGAATATGACAGGCAGGAAGTGATTGTTCACGGTGAAGGGGATTTGTCCATTTATAAAGACTCCACTGTTCCCTTTATTGAAGTGGATAATGCTGATGAAACACTGGTGTATCAAGCTTCTGAGATAGTGGTAGCTGAGCAGATCCCTGAAGGGAAACCCATTCCGAGACCACAATTGCCTCCAACATCTGTTATGGTGGTAAATGAAATGTTGAAACATGGTTTTGAGCCAGGAAAAGGCTTGGGGGCCTCTCTACAAGGTATGGTTTATCCGGTGTGTCCACGTGAGAGTCCAGGTCCATTTGGTCTGGGGTTCAAACCAACGGCTGAAGATAGAAAGAGGGTTAAAAAGCGAAAAAAAGAAGCATGGTCACTTACTAAGCCTGTGCCACCGATCTACAAGTCCTTCGTCAAGAACACCAACAGGTCTTCCCAGCCAGTACTGGACGTGGATTTTGAGTTGATTGGGTGTTTCCAGAACTTGTTTGTTGAAGCTGATATGGTTGAAATTGGAGGGGGTCCCAGTAACGCAGATGTGCAGTTCATTGGCCCTGATGTCTAACTCAGCAATTGGGAAGTCACTCCTCTCCCAACCAGGAAGGAGTTTTGGTAGTCTGTTTTGTTTTCCTTTCCGTTATCCGAGTTATTCCAGGGTTGTAATTCGGATTTTTATTTTCGCTTGTTTTAATGTTCAAACCCTTCTATCTTTCCTTTCAATGAAATGCAATTTTTCTTTTCCGTAAATTCTAATGTGTTTGTTTATTTTCTTTTGTACAGTTCTGTTTGTGCTGGTTCTAATGATATGACATGCATGCGGAATTTTTGGCCAGATCTTAAAATCCAACCTAATCATGAAACAATGAACCAAGAAGCTGAATATGATGAAGAAGAAGTATTTCAGGAAATAAGCAGGGATTTGAAACACTTCGAAGATAAAACGAACCCTAATTTGAATGAAACCGAAGCAATCAATCTAGGAGATCAAGATAATGTCAGGGAAACTAAGCTAAGTGTGCATGTTCAACCACATTCCAAGAAAGAATTAACCCAGGCTTTGTTTAAATATAAGGATGTTTTTGCATGGTCTTATGATGATATGCCGGGTTTAAGCACTAAATTGGTGGTTCACAAATTGCCAACTGACCCAGCATTCCCTCATATGAAGCAGAAATTAAGTTAAAATTGGACATAAGTGGAGGGGGTCATATTTTTTCCGATTCGTATTTGTACTTGCCTCATTTAAAAAGGAAAGTGCCCCGGGGAAGTACGGTTGTCAATCGTACCGGGAAAAAGAAAAAAAAATATACTTCTACGTGGATGGTGCTCTAAATGGACATTATTTTTTTGAGTCGCCACCTAACTTTTAGGTAAGTTAGGAAAAGCAGTTCAAAAGGGTTCATTAAAAACAGTTAAGTTTAAAATGAAACCAATCGGTACCAAAGTTTGGGTAAGGGTTCTGGCGATCCCCCGGGGAAGGTGTTAGGCACTCTGGTATTAAGGATCCGTAAAATACGGTTGACCTACGGGTTCTAATAGTATGCCTTGTAGATAAGTTATTTTTGATAAAAACTGCTTTTGTTTATATTTCCGCAAATCAAGGTTGGTCATTTATGCAAAAAATACTCATTTTTCAAAAAATAAAAATGGTATAGTTTTGCCCAAAATTGGGCGTTTTGGGTTTCGGACTAGAACACCTCGGTTAAAACCCGAAGGCGTTAACCTAAGTAGAACACTACGTAAGCCCACCCGAGTTTAGAAAAAGTTTTTTTAGTTTAAGTTTTATAAAATCATTTTTTGGCATACTATTATTATTATCCATATTTTAACCATATTTTTTTATTTTTTTAGATTTTTAGCCAATTTTAGTCCAAAATAGTCCAAGTTATTAAGATAGTCAAAACAATCCATAAAGTCTTTAAATCAGTCCATGTAGTCCATAGGTTCATATCAGTCCACAGGTTTCAAATATGTTCAAATCAGTCCCATAATTTATAAAATTTATCATTTTTAGTCCAAATTATACTAAATCAGTCCGTTTAAAGTCACAGGTTGTATTAAAAGTTCCAAAATCGGTTTTGCACAGTTTTAAAATCAAGTTTAGGTGACTTTAAATGTGGGATAATCTTTAAGGGTTCCAATTTATAAATAAATACGCAAATAAGAATTTGAAGGCATAAGTAATAAAGAGATGGGAAATTGGGCCGACCAAGCCCAAATAGAGATGTTATGCAACAGGGTAACCTCGGGTCCAAAACGTATGCTCCTTTTTTTGCTCCAAGTTGGTAGACTCGATCTAGGTACGCTAGTGGACCCCATTGAGGCCCACCAACGGGTTTGTGTGGACAAAGATACAAACGGGTATACATGATATTAGTACACATTCATAAATTAAACTAAGCACAAAATTAAGATTGCAATAATTATTACAAAGCCAAAATGAATTACAACTTATTGGGCCTAACCCATTAATAATAATCAACGGCATCAAATAACCAAAATGGCCTAGATATGAAATAGGCCCAAAATAGTAGTAATAATAAGTCAAGTATAGAAACGCAGATGACAGGCCCAAATAACAAGCCCAAGCCATTCTCTTCTTAAAAAATTTCTAAGTGTCAAGAGGTGGTATACATGATATACCACTGGTATACTACTCCATTTTTTCTCAAATTTTTTCCTAAGTATCAGAACTCTAATATACGCGATATACTGCCAGTATACTACTCAATTTCCTCTAAAAATTTCTAAGTGTCAAAACTCGATATACATGATATACTTACTAGTATATTACTAAAATATGAAGAGCAAAACCCCTTAAAGGGCATACCCACCATATGCACTTGATGTACATTGCAATATTCAATTAACCTCAGCTCTAAACATCATATTCAGGTTATATGCAAGCCATAAACCTCCTCAGAAATCCAATCAATTTCAAGGTCAAGTTCCAGTTACCAGCCAAGGAAAAACAAGCAAACAAAGAGCTCTATAACAATGCAACTTAATGTCAATTTTCAATACATATAAGGTAGGAAGATCACAGAATAGCTCAATTAGTCACAGAAACAGATGAATCAGATAGTTTTAGAAATGATAAGAGTGATGGTGGAAGGCATATTAAGTGTCAGAGTTCAGAAGCAAACATAGTAAAATCAAAGAGAACATGGAACACTTTTAAATGATAAATTAGGTAGTATTTGACAGTGGAGGGACAAGGAAAACAAAGCTATGCAGGATTGAGAGATGCAGAAGAGAAAACAAACTAAGGCATCAGTCATATACTTATAGTCTTTGTTTTTTAAATTGTTTAAGGAGAATTAGAAACTAAGGAAGACCAAGTGATGAACCACCTAACCAAAAGCTCATTTCAGTTAACAAAAGGCTAAACCATACGCCAAAATATCATTTTAAGCTACCCACTACTAATAAAGAGGGCACAGGAGCAAGTTTTAGGATCAAAGACCATTTTTGTGTCAATTTTAACTCAAAGCAATCTAAGTAATAAGTGGATTCAGGGCATAGGTTTACAAATGATTCCCAAGTTCCCAAATCCTAGTTTAGATTCAACCACAAGTCATAAAGGGTCTCAGCTAAGTACAAAGATTATCCCATATAGGCAGTCTCATAGAAAATATTGCCAGGGCTTCAAAATGACAGTTTGCACTCAGTTTTATTCTCAGAGTTTAAGCACATGAGTTTCACACAAATATAAGGTTAAATAGAGAATGCAATGGATAATCAACAAGTCCACAATAAGATGAAGGGAATATGAAGCTACCCTGGGTGCAAACATGATTCAAATGCAGCCAATTAAGTCACAAATGACAGAAAACTCATATGAGAATAATTACAGATCCATGAAAATGCAAATCATAACTAGAAAAGGCTCAGACCACCTAGCTTAGGTCAAACAAAAGAGTGCCAAGTACGTTTTAGCTCAAAAAGGTAGGGAAGAGTAGGAATCACATATAGGAGGATCTCATAAATGAAAAAATTAGAAAATGGACACAAGTATGCATGTGCTGTGAGTACAACAGGTCTGCAGGTTCTAAATCTTACAAGTTGGTCCAAGTATCAATCTAAGATGGCATATTTAGTTAATCAGGTTAAACATGACACAAAGAGAAGCCTCAAGATGTTGTTCTAGTCACAAATTGATTCCCACTGGTCACCTAAGTTCATTTTAATGCTAATTTTATATGAAAATCACTTAAACATTTCAAATGGAGTTTTATATCATTAAAAAAATAGCATTTAGAATGAATTCCAATTACTAATAGTAAATATGGGAACATAAGCTAGCTTTTCTAGATTTTACACAGTTTTAGATGATAAACAATGTTCAACCTA
This sequence comes from Lycium ferocissimum, assembly GCF_029784015.1. Lineage (NCBI taxonomy): Eukaryota > Viridiplantae > Streptophyta > Magnoliopsida > Solanales > Solanaceae > Lycium > Lycium ferocissimum. The sequence goes on along the minus strand of NW_026715748.1, from coordinate 4,322 downwards.
TAAATCAAAGCAACTGGTCCAGAACTTACTCACAAAACCAATTAACAAGCTTAAAAATGAACTAATGTAAGCACAATGAGATTATGGATCCTCAGAACCCATAGAACTATAATCAAATAGCCACAAAATGAGAGGATAATACTCCAGCCTTTGAAACTAACATCTGAAGTTGTAAACTAGAAATAAAACTAACATCTACTTTATTTTAACCTTGAATCTACTAGTTAACACTTAAAAGTCCTTCTAACCTCATTATAGTGACATTACAACGCAACAGCTTTACTAGACCACACACAAACTACTAAGCAACCTTTAAGCAAACATGAACCACATTAAATATACAAATAAGTCATACCTTATAAAAGAGCAACTAGACCACTTTTATATTAGCATAAACAGCATTAATACATGTATACAAACTATATTCTATAAAAACAGTAACTTAAAACCATCTTTAAACAAGTCTAGTCAAATTAATGCATCAAATAGATTGGAAAACAGGAAGAAGATGAACTAGTAATGGGTATTACCTTTTTGTAGGGCAACAAAAAGATCAAATAGAGGGATTGGATCAACATTTCAACAATTCCAACACTTAACGCTTGAAAATAGCCCTTTGTTTTTTGATTTTTCTAATATATTGTTGTATTTTTTAATAGTATAGGTATGGTATATTGATATATTATAGTAGTTTGTAGTATAATGGTAATGTATTTGATATAGTGATAGGAGTTTAGTGAATGGAGAGTTTTAATTATCAGAATAGAACCTCTAAAATCTCCAGAAAATTCTCAGAAAAAGCCCCCCTCCCCCTGCCCCCTAGAATGGTAATCAATCCTTCTATTTATAGCACCAAATATAGGGTTTAGGGATAAAAAATTGAAAGAAATTAAGTCCATAACCGAATTTCCCCCCAATTCTACAAACCCTAATTCAAAAAATTCAAATTTTAGCAAAGGACAAATAGATTTTTAGCAAATTTGTACCAATTGTACCTTATCCAACAAAATTTCACATAAATTACATAATACAACAAAGAATCTAACTAATTGTACCTAAAAAGATATAAATAAAATCAGAAAATACTAGGATAGTACGCCTCGTCATAGATATAACAGAATTACCACCTTATAACGGTACAATAGTACAAAACAAGATAAAATCCCCTAAAATCGTACCAAACCTCGAATCCATTTAGGAAGTTTCCCCTTAGGCTCCTTCCTTGAGTATTTATGGTGCACAAGATGGCAAAGGGCTCAAGGCCGTGCCCATGGCAGCCATAAGCACGAAGAAACCTAGAGCAACAACCTTAACACGATTCAATTTGGTATAAAAAATAAAAATTGAACGAAATTGAACCTGGAGATTACGAGAACTCACAATAGGGAACAAAAGACCTAAAAAATCTAGCCAAAAATGGCCATAAATCGCCGTGGGTTGACCGTCATAAGCGGAACCCTAGATAGTTCGATTGAATCGCTTGAGGAGAGAGGAGGGGGTGCTGGGTTGTGAAATGAGAGTGAGGGGGTGGAAGTTTATTTTTTAATAAACTTCCATCTCTTTTTTCTTATAAATCCCCACCCTTTAGGTTTTTAAAAGTTTAAAATGACTCCTCCTTTTAATGAAAACCACTTTTTGAAAACATTGTACTCATTTTTAAAAAAGTATTCGTCTAAAAACCTCCTTGTAAAATAACTTTTAACGAAAACAAGATTTATAATACGTAGTCTTAAAATATGAGCTTTAATACGAGCCCAATATTGACATAGTTCCGAGCAATGTTCAAAAATGTAAAAATGCAGTCAAAATGAGCTGTAATTCATATGTCGTCTTAATTAACAATTTTTCCGAGTTAGATAGAGCGGAATACATATATTCTATTCAAATCATATTTGTAAAAGTAAATAACTCGTAATTTTCTTGTAATTGTCAATTTTTATGAAATAATAATTAAATGTCAATGTTTTGCAATTTTCTCCGGATTTTTGAAATTTTAATTTTTAAGGGTGTATCCTTACTCCTTTTTAGACTTGGGAATTTTTAAAATTAAAATACGTGTCTTATGAGATGAAAATTAGGTGTCAACAAGCGCACTTCAGGAGTTCGAGGATGGCGGGAGCCGTCCCCGCAGGCTACAATTTTGACAAACCTAATTTTCTTGAATAATAGGAAATTATGACTCTCTTTGCGCAAAATTTCGAAAGTATGGCCGGACCTCGATTTCTGGGCTTCCTACATATCTCAGGTTACATGAGAATTCAGGCCGTTTTGTAGTTCTTACTCTATGTGGACTATAAAGTAAGGAATTTTCATTAAACTATCTCGAGGTGTCCCGAGATAATTATAGGAATATGGCCGATCCTCGAAACTTGAGTAGCCTACATATCCCTGGCTTTGGGAAGAAGACCAATTGTAGTTTGACTCGATAGCCCAAAAAGGAATATCCCTTGATGTGGGAATCCCTTTGGTTATTTCCGGTTAAAAATCCGAACCGAAGGTGGTTTTTGAAAAGGATTTATTAGTGTTGGTGCTTGAAGCGATTTTTCAATCCCTAGTGTAGAAAGCTTGATTCTCGTACACGGTTTCTGACCGGTTGCCTAAGAAAAAGTTCCACATATGCTCTTGTGTTACCGAATTCGGCTTTTGCTTCCCGTCCTTGGTAGCAGCTCGTCTCCAAATGCGAGTCCTAGCATTTTGTTAATCAAAAAATTTGATCTTAACGTAGTCATACCTGAGCGGCATTTTTTCATTTTGTTGACGTTGACTTGTCATCCTCCGATATTATGTCCGTATTTTCGCAAATGCTTGTCCGTTTTCTTTCTTCTTCTCCTGTAGGTGTGTGCTTTCGTGTATTTTTGAAAAATAAATTTTTGACTACTTCAGATAATGATCACGACACTTTGGTCGGCTTTTTTCTCATCATTTTTAGATGTTTTCATTGTTCAATGATAACTTCCATTGGGATACGGAGTCGGGCTATACCGCGTTAACATAGAAACCTTCACACCCCCGGTCGATTTTTTATTTTCATAAGTAGGATGCTATTAATGAAGACCATGTTTCCGAGCGCGGGGTCATTTTTTTTCTTTTGACATCCTCTATCCCTGAAAAATTGGAATCATAACATTTTCACATACTACGATGGTAATCGCCGAATACGGTGTCGGCGCATCGTTATCCTACATCTGATACGTTATAACAATTTTGGGACTACGTCACTAATAGTCAAAATATACCCCGAATGAGCGCACATCATAGTGCGATATCATATTCCTTTCATGATAACACCAACCTGCGTATCTAGAATTACAACATATAGTCCAAACATTCGAGTTAATGATTGCGTACTCGGGGTAGGGCCTTTTCTCATGAAAAGCACTATCCACGAACCGAGAATTATATTAACTTGAGATAAAGCTGAACATTACACGCATGAAAAAAGGCATCGAAATTGGATCTAACCCTTATAAGTATTCCGATTGGATAGGAAGGCTGTAACTAACAAGAAAATAGACAAGTCGGACAGACGATGACGGAACCCGGCCCCAGAAGATCGTGAAGGGTGGCGAGATAATTATCGAAGACGACGGTTACTCGAAGGCTATGGGCGTATAAGGACCTCCTTAATAAAGGGGGGAAGAACATACTAGACTTGAAAGGAACTATGACGTTTGAAGCTCCGAAATGGAGATTTATTAGCTCGGGGCCGAGTTCGAGGCGTATTGGCATATCGGGGGGAAGATAACGAAGCAGTAGAAACAAATTGACAATAAGTGTACCGTGAGGTGAACATAGGCGAAAAGTATGGAAGATAACTCGAGAGAGCACTTTACGCCAAGATGAACTACGATATTTTAGAACATGATTTGAATCCCTCGTATCGGGCAAAAGTTGCCGCACCTAAGTATGCGGTGACATTCCTAAGGGTAATGAAAAAGAGCGAAGAAAGGTCTCTAAGCTAAATTTATAAGGGTGTTAGAGAGGATGAACCAACCCAAGAACACTTGGGATGACAATGACAATTGTAATAAAAAAGGGAACAACGATTAGTGGTTTGGAAATTTTCGAAGGAAAGAAGAACATGCTGCTCACTATGAATGGAAATAAAAGAGTTCGTCGGATATTAGAAAACGATTCATGGACCCCTAATTATGCGAACATGATAGCGTGTCTTTTTGGAATTATATGAACCGGGAAGGAAGTATGCCCAAATTTTTCCCTTTTAAAAAAGGGCCCGGGGGAAAAACCCCCCGGAATAACTCTTGGGAAACGATCGCCGTCGAAGTGAAGGTAAGTATCTTCGTTCCAAAAAGAGTAATAAT
>NW_026715747.1:0-51976 GCF_029784015.1 Lycium ferocissimum | reverse complement strand
AAATGAGATTTTAACCCTTAAAACGAATTTCATGAAGTCGGTTTCCGTAGCTACGGGGCTATGGCAGATCGTAGCGGCAATCGTAGCGGGCCGGCGGAATACCGTTAAGCGTCGACAGTTCAGCCTTGTAACGTCTATAATTCTCTACTCCGATGTCCTATCAATGAACGGTTGGTTGCATTACAAACTAGACTCGACAAACTTCATTTTAGGACTTTGAACCACCTTAAAACTCCACATATACTATGAGATATGCGCCTCCAAAGTTAACTAAAATCAGGTCCCGCGTTTCTCAAATTTTCGTCGAACTTATTTTCTTCAATTTGCTCAATCCCGAAATATTCCGAAATTCTCCATACATGATATTTATCACTTATTACACTAATAATGGCCATGTTCCCGTGTTTCAAAATATTCTTTTTCCGTTACGACTTACGAGATCGTAATTCACCCTTTTTCTTCGTTGTTACGTACTTTCCATGGCTTGTGCCTTTCAAAACATCTCATTACTACGATGAGGTACATGTCAAACTCATGCTCTGAAAACGCGGGGTATAACAATTGTTTCTGCGTTCAAACTTCCATATCCGCCACACACCTACTAAGAAAAATTCAAGCATGGCCTCCTTTCTCCTAAATTCACAATTATTTCGAATTTCCCGATTACGCAAAAAGGCGGGATATAACATCCTCCCCCCCTTTAAAACATTCGTCCTCGAATGTTAATTCGACCTCATGGTAAATCAAAATCAGTCGGGGAGGTCTACTTGCCATTTACATACTTGCACTTGATCGAAAAACTTGTAACGACCTTCATTTTCCAACTTCATCCATCTTTCTTCGATATCGCCGTATTAGAGCTGTTCGTACCGTCTTAAATCGGATATACGGCGGACAGTGTCTTAACCAGAACCAGAAGATCAAACGGACGTCAGACGGAGTCATATTCGGAGTCAGAAGTACGAAAGTACGACAGACAGAATCATATTCCGACGATTATCTAAAGCGAGTTCAAATTCGGAGCCAGACATACAGAAGCATATCGGACGGATCCATAATCAAAGTCAGACATAAATCCGTAGTCAGAATCAGACACATAGAAGTATATCAGACAGATCTATAATCAGAGTCAGACGTATTGAGATTTATCTGACAGATTTCGAAATCAGAGTCAGACATGTAGACACATACACCGGACGTATTCGCAACAGGTCGGATGTACGTACGTATGTCGGACGTATCCGCGATCGTGCGTACATACGTAAATATATTAGACAGATTCGTACCAGAGTCAGATGTTCAGAGATTTATCAGACAGATTTGAAGTCAGAATCAGACGTACCAAAGTATATCGGACAGAATTATGAGCGGAGTTGAACGTACAGAGGCATATTAAACGGATACGTAATGAGATTCAAGAGCACAGGGGTGTAGTAAACAGGGTTTCACCGAACACAGGGACGTAGAAATGTGGCATACAGAATCATGATCAGAGATACAAAATATAGTTAACCAGAACACAGTACAAATCAGATGCACATATTTTCCAGAAAAAGATTAATTGCATACCTGGGTCCACATTTGGTGACGCGTACGGGTCTGTCCGACCGCCAAAGCGTATATGCGGTTTGAAGGACCGCTCGTACTAGAAGCCTCGCCGCGACCCCCTGCCGCGACCGCCGGCGGCCGCCCGCCCCGTGGGGGCGCGGGGCCAACGAAGGAGAGGATGAGCCGAATCGAACCCAGTGGGCTGGGCTGAGCCACCTGAACCGCCCTTGTACGGGCACTCTCTCACAATATGATCCGGACTACCACAAAAATAGCAGGCGCCCGTAGCGCGGTAGCACTCCCCCGGATGGGGCTTACCACAATAAGTACACCGGGGCATAGGTGGCCTAGACTGACCCGAACCCCTACTCACCTGCGGGCCTGATGCCCTGAAATCTCCGGCTGGCCCCGCACGGACTGCGCATCATCGAAGCGTCCCTCGGCCGGACCGTGCACTCCCGCCCGACGAAGGGGGAAATCTACCGGACTGCTGCTGGGGCCACCCGCCTCGGGAGTCTCCGGAATACCCGCGTGCATCCGGCCGCGGGCCGCCTCCTATCATAATCCTCGGCGCATCGATCCTCCTTATGTCGGTCCTCTACGCCCGTGCATAAGCCCGCAACCGGGCGATATCCATACCGCTCCGGCCGCCATCGCCATGCAAAGCAATCAACCAAATAGGGGTCCGGGCCCCACACGTACCGGTGCATCCGGCCCTCCATATCGGCCACAATCGTCGGCGCGTAACGGGCCGCAGAATCAAACTCCAAATTATACTCTCTCGAATACCCCCGCCCTCTCGCTTTATCTCCGCAAAAACGATCGAGCTCGCCCGCCGTGGTAAAAAGTGGCGGAGGAAGGCAGCCGAAAATTCGTCCCACGTGGCTGGGGGAGCACCCTCACCCCTAGACAGCCCCCAGGACTCATACCAATTTAGGGCAACGTCCCGCAATCTATGTGCAGCAAGCTCGACAGACTCGGTCGGTGAAGCCCGGACTAATCCCAACGAGCGCTGCATCTGCCGAATGAAATCATGCGGGTCCTCGTCGGGCTTAGACCCGAAAAACTCTGGGGGGCCACATGTCAAGAAATCGCGGACCCTCGGCTATCACGCCGTCATCATCGTCCACTCTCTCGTCCGCGTCCGCGAACCTATCCGACCCACTATCGTCGTCGACCAGGGGACCGCCTCCCTCAATGTCCCCGTCCTCTCGCTCGGCCGGGAGCGGCGCTGGAGCCGCCGAGGGGCCTGCTCCGGCCTCATCTGGTGGCGGAGTGGCTGAACCCTCCGACTGGGGCACAACATCGGGCATAGCCTGGGTGCGGGCCCTAGTAACCCTCTGAGCCCGGCTAGTCTCTCCTGTCTCCGGCACCGCTTTGCCCTTCTGGGCAGCCGTCGCCTTCTTCGGAGGCATCGCTGAAAAACATAACAGTTCGTCAGAAGGGAAAACATCCTGATAACACAGCTCTAACGCACGATCTAAGAGTCAAAGAAAGGGTAACATAACATCCTAGATGTCCTGTAGCTCGTTTATAGATGTGGGGCCCATCACATCGATAAACAAGACTCTACTAGACACGGCCCGCGTACATTCCGAGAACCGACCGCTCTGATACCACTTTTGTCACGACCCAACCCCGTGGCCGTGACTGGTGTCCTACTTGGACACCCATACGTACCTACCTAACAGATCCGACATACCAACCGGCTAATTCCATTTAAACATACATAAATTCATACAGATATAAGGTGCATCGCACGAACATACATATACAGATATACATATCGAAACACATGCGAAAGCCGTTAGGGCTATTATATCGACAAAGTCGCATATCGCACGTACCTACGGACGGTGACAACCCACAACCCACAAACATGTGCTACGGACCTCTAACATACAAAACGAGAATCGAGAAGACGGGACGGGGGCCCCGCCATACCCAAATGATCATATATACGAACAAACAACAACAAAAGATATATACCAAAAGTATCGGCTCCGGATCAAAGGGAGCTCTCCAAACAATGACGGATCGATAACCTAAGCGGCGGCGTACCGTGCGGCGCGTACGTACTCGTGGGCATGTAACACGACCCCGAAGAACGGGGGGCGGTACGAAGATGTACCGAGTATGTAAAGCGGAAACAAAATATACATAATTAAAATAACCGAGTCGAGATATGTAAAATCGTAACGGTACGACGAACTAGGGCGGACGAGATCGGATTCATAGCGGAGTCGGACTTATAGGCGTACGTACGTAGTCATAAGCGATCGGACTTACGAGTGTACAATCGGAATCATAAGCGTAGTCGGACTTACGGTAGCGTACGGACGGAATCTTATTATGTCGGATTTAGAAATCTGCGGGCCGACGGAGAGCACGATGCGGTCGAAATACGAAGTGTGACGGACGGACTCTCGGACGTAACCGTATCTCAAATGTATGTCGGACGAATCGTAGTCCGAATCGGACATACGAATCGTAACAGACGAATCATGCATACGCAGTCATAATCATATACGTACATACATAGCGTATATCAAATCCCAATCACATACGGACGGATCCCGGCCCTTTAATAAGGGACGCGGTAACGAACCCGCCCTCGTAGTACGGGCCGCGGTGGACGAACGAATCGATCAAATGCCATCCCGGCCGCCATCCCCGTAATATCACATAATCGGATCATATCGGATCATATCGGATACGGACGGATCCCGGCCCGCACATCCGAGGGACGCGGTGAACAATGCAATGAGGTGCACGAATCACAGAACCTGGCCCGGGCGCAGTGAAGGAAGCATTGAGACATCCACGAACAGATCCATGAGAAACCATATACATACAGACCGACATACAGACTTAATAAAACTGAAATAGTTCGGAGAACAGGTCAGATCAGAGTAATCAGATTATATCAGAACAGAGTGTCCAGAATCGTTCCAGACATCGGACTAATATCAAGATTCAGATAGCTGGTCATAATACTCATTAGTTAGCGGACGGAAACATAATTAAGAGTTACTTAAGAAGAACGGACAGAAATAGATCATTTTGAGCCATACCGGGAGTATCAGGGTTTTGTGGGCCCACCTCGGGCCCGACCATAGTGAAATACGTAAATTGTGGATAATAGACCTTAGGGAGTCGTCCATAATCATCTTAAAGTGTTTCGACTCCATTTATGGAAGTTGCATACTTATAGGTCACTTTGGAGGAAATTGGTTCAATCTTACTGAAAGATTTTTCACTAATTTCAATCTCAAGTCGTGGGAAGCAGAAGTGTCATCGAGGCTCGCTGTCAGGCCTGTTAGACTCAGAACATGCCAAAGAAAGATAGGGAAGGCTTTACATACCTGAACTGCGCCTTACGCTCCTCAAATCTCAATTCCCGTTTCGTCCAAAAACTGCAAATGGTCATCTTTACCAATTACTATTCATGCAAGTTAACATTTTAATCTTTGGCTGTACTTGGCTACCGAAATTTCGGCAGCACTTCCCCTATGAATACAACACCCCCGAGACTTAGCTCGGCTTAATATATCAACAACAACAACCCAACAATCCAACAACAACAACAAGTATTACAAAATACACAATATGGCGCAATTAGCCTTTTTTCCGACATAACACAATAATTTCCATTCTAACTTCACACTTCCAATCCAACATTGATATTTTCATATTCATCAACCCAACAAGATCATTTCGGAAGCATTCCGTATCATTTTACGAAATATTCACAAAATATACAAAATATACAAATTTTCCACCAAATTCATAATCCATTCAAAACCTCCAAATTTCAACATAACTATTCGCGACACATTTATATCCTTCAATTTCATTTACAACAATCACCATATACACCTTACAACTTCATTCTTCTCAATTACATAATCTATAATAAAAACATATACTTTCCGACAACAACTTAATAACAATTTCTTCATGCTAATTTAAACCATTATTCTTCCATCTTCATCACAAGACTTCAACAACACAATTAACATACTAAATAATTTAATTCACTTTCATTTCATACCAAGCACCACACGGCCAACCCTCATTTTTTTCCAATTCAACCCAATTCATTCACTTTCATTTCCAATGTGAATTCCTTCATAAACACAACTAGAACACAACATGAAATCCAACACATCTTACTTATATAACCATGCACACACACACACGGCCATACATACACACACATACACGGCCTACACACCCTTCACACACATGCACACCATAATTCCATAATCTTCATCCAATTCCAATCATTATAACATACAAATTCATTTCATAACACAAAGCATAAAAATCTTACCTTTTCCAATAATTCCTTCTTTCCAAGGGAGACACTTTCTTGCCAAGATAATTATGCCAACTTGGAGAGGGACTTGAGCTTAGTAGTAATTCCAAGAAAGATGAATTTTTGAACCAAAGAATTGAACTCCAAGATTTTTTTTTTCTCTCTTTTTCTTTCTTTCTCTCTAGCCGATTCTCTCCTCTTCTTTTTTCTTGATTTGTTCTTGAAGTTTCTAAGGCTCTCCATCCTTATATAATTAATTTGCACATGCAAAATTAATTAAATTTGGGGTGGGCCTTGGGTGGCCGGTCACCCCCCCCAAATTGGGCCTCAATATTTCCTTTCATTAATTTGGCCCAATGAACTAAAATTCTTATTCCAAAATTTCCGAAACAAATTTCCAAAATTCTAATTTTGCCCCTAGGCCTCCTCCATTGTTTCCGCGTTCAAACTTCCATATCCGCCACACACCTACTAAGAAAAATTCAAGCATGGCCTCCTTTCTCCTAAATCCACAATTATTTCGAATTTCCCGATTACGCAAAAAGGCGGGATATAACACCAAAGAAAGTTATAACCCTATCAGAGTGACGTAAGGTCGGTAACCTCCGATTATATTATGGAATAGTCATCATCGCTTTATCCTACCTTGAAGGAACAATTAGTATAAGGTGAGACCCATAACAATGAATTAAATCGAGAAATTCAAGAAAATAGATCAGTAATCTCATGAAACCATCATCCTCATAACTTGAGACGTTTAACTATAAAAACATCATCATCATAGTCATTATAGAAAATATTCTCATTTTTAGCATCATCATTATCATTGTAAAAATATGTTCATCACTGTTATCATAAGAGCTCACATAATCACAAACCTTTGATTTGAAAAATATGGACATTTTCGAAAACATTTATGGGTTATCGGGAAAGGAATCATGCCTTGGAGTCATAAGTATCTAACTTTTGGAAACAAAGAAGTTATGGAAACATTTATGAAATCGTACCATAGGAATCATGCCTTTGAAAGAAAGGGACAAGCCTTAGCATACCTGCTCGACCTCCTATTAGCTACGTTTATCCACCCGAGCTCGTAAATCTACATTCGAGAGGATTCACACTAAGGTTATACTCATTATCATACACTTGTCCTAAGTTTTCAAATTAAACTATTTTATATCCTGACAAAAATCGGGCAGCATCTCCCCTGTTTATATGCCTAGCTCGAAATTCCAATTCAGTAACTAACAACAACAGTAATAATACCAACGTCAACCATAATATTCTCAACACCCAAAATACTTCATAAACATCCCATATGGTGTTTATCCCATATTTCCATCAATCGAGTTATTTTATAACTATTTAACAGCTCTATCTTCGTAAAGGAACCAAGATTAATATTAATAATAGAAGATTCATACCTTTCTCCCGTTAATATTGCTGTATCTTCACTTCTCCACCTTAAGTTTAAGCCACAACACGCCGTTATACGATTTTGCAACCATAACTATACGCTACCCGGACCGAAATTTGGGAATTATACCTGGTTTTGTCTTAAAAGTGGGTGTGGGAAGATTGGGGAATTTTCCAATGAATTTGAGAGGTTTTAGGGTGTTTTTGGCTGAGAAATGGGGGGTGACCCCCTTTTTATAACGGTCCTGGCTCTGCCTGGACCGACTTAAAATTTACTCAGCGTGTTCGCGCTGAGTTGCTGGGTCTTGCCCTGCGTGTTCGCGCCACCTTCTGGCACGTTCGAGCAGGGTTAATTCCCTGTCCTGACAGCCAATCTTAAAAAGCGCATAACGTGTGATCTCGATATCGTATGAGGTCCCATGACCTATGGTTGGAAAGCTATTTCAATTATCTACAATTTTCATGTTGGGCGTGTTTCCAAACTTCAAACTTATAATGGTATTTTGGCCTCTTCAAGTCGGATCGTCCGAAAACATCTCCTTACATTATCCTTTTGGAGGGCTTACGCCCATGTTTGATCCAAAGGTCCTTCCTAAGACTTACTCAACTTTCCATGTACTACTTATAATACTTTTCATATGTCCTTTATAAAACCCCTACATGTGGGCCCCACCTTAGCTTTCTGATTTCCTTGTCCTCCAACCCTTCCATCACCTATTATACAAACTTAACCCTAATGATCATAGGATGAACATATATATATAACCTCGTACATCCTTAACTACAATCCTGCACCCGCAATAGTACGTCTGTCGCCTAGCGAATTTCAACGTGCCAAACTGCGAGGTGTAACTTTTCTCCCCCCTTAGGAACATTCGACCTCGAATGTTAAACTCTTAGGGACTTCAAAAAAAAATTGTTTAAATTTCCCCTGCAACTGTACCACTCTTGTCTTTGTTATAATAATCCAAAATTTGGTCAAGGAATCATTTTAGAGAAACATCACATACCTGAGGGTACTGATGGCTCTGCCTGCACATCTTCTGGAGGCGGGAATAGGTGCGGGTACCTAGACTTCATTTCTTCCTCAGCTTTCCAAGTCATTTCTTCTCTGTTATTATTCCTCCACAGGACATTGACTGAAGCTACGTCATTGGTTCTAAGCCTTCGGACTTGCCTGTCCAGAATAGCAACCGGTACTTCCTCACAGGACAGTTTCTCCGTGACTTGCACATCGTCTATAGGTACAATCCTGGAGGGATCTCCAACACACTTGCGTAGCATGGATACGTGAAACACTGGGTGGACTGATTCTAATACTGGAGGTAAATCCAACTCATACGCTACTTGGCCTACCTTGCGCATAATCTCATAAGTTCCAATATATCGAGGACTAAGTTTCCCTTTCTTGCCAAATCTCATCACTCCTTTCATCGGTCATACTTTCAAGAACACCCAATCATTGACTTTGAATTCCAAGTTTCGCCGACGGTTATCCGCATAGGATTTCTGATGACTCCGAGCTATTAGTAGTCATTCTCTAATAAGCTTGACCTTTTCTACCGCTTGCTTAATCAAATCTGGGCCCATTAGCTTTGTCTCTCCCACTTCGAACCATCCAATAGGTGATCTACACTTCCTCCCATACAGGGCTTCATATGGGGCCATTTGAATACTATAGTGATAGCTATTATTGTACGCAAATTCAATAAGTGGTAGGTGATTATCCCAATTGACTCCAAAATCCAGCATGCATGGTCTTAGCATATCATCAAGGGTTTGGATAGTGCGCTCCGCCTGTCCGTCGATTTGCGGATGGAATGCTGTACTAAGTTTCACCTGCGTTCCCAAACCTTCTTGGAAGGATTTCCAGAAATTAGCCATAAATTGTGCTCCTCTATCCGTAATAATAGATACTAGAACACCGTGAAGTTGCACTATCTCTTTGATATATAACTTTGCATAATCTTCTACTGAATTCGTCATTCTGACTGGCAGAAAATGAGCGGACTTCGTGAGTCTATCTACTATCACCCATATAGAATCATACTTACGCCGGAAACGGGGTAAGCCTGTAATGAAGTCCATATTAATCGCCTCCCATTTCCAAGTTGGGATCTCTATAGCTTGCAGTAATCCTCCCGGCTTCTGATGCTTTATTTTGACCTATTGGCAATTTGGACATTGGGCCACAAACTCCGCTATATCCTTTTTCATGCCATCCCACCAATATATAGATTTAAGATCATGGTACATTTTTGTCGTTCCTGGGTGGATGGAATAACGAAAGTAATGGGCTTCCTCCAAGACCCGTTGACATAGCCCTGCCACATTAGGAATGCATAATCTTTCTTGATACTGAGAACTCCATACGTAGAGACGTCGAATTGTGACTTCTCCTTTTGGGAAAGCACATCTCTAGAATGAACTAACACTGAGTCTTCGCATTGGCATTTCTTTACTTCCGCAACTAAGGATGAAATAGTCAAGTTTTGAACAGTAATGCCCGCATTGCCCGAGTCTGTCAAGCGAATTCCTAGGCTGGCTAGCCGTTGAAGTTCCTGAGCTAGTTCCCTCTTTTCTAGCTGTACACCACATAGACTACCCATAGACTTATGGCTGAGAGCTTCAACTACCACATTCGACTTTCCCGGGTGGTATAAAATTCTCATATCATAATCCTTTAATAACTCCAACCATCGCTGTTGTCGTAAGTTCAGCTCCTTCTGTTTGAAAATATATTGTAGTCTTTTATGATCTGTATAAATGTCCACATGAACACCATATAAATAGTGTCTCCATATCTTCAATACATGAATAACTGCAGCCAACTCTAGGTCATGGGTTGGATAATTCTTCTCATGTTTTTCGCAACTGCCCTAAGTCATAAGCTATTACTTTGACATGCCGCATCAACACACAACCTAATCCAACACCTGAAGCATCACAGTAAATAACATAGCCCTCCGATCCTTCGGGGAGTGTCAGGATTGGGACCGAAGTCAACCTATTTTTCAGCTCCTGAAAGCTGCGCTCACACGCATCTGTCCACTGAAACTTAGCCGATTTTTGAGTCAGCTTCGTTAGTGGTGCAGCGATGGAAGAAAATCCTTCTACAAATCTCCTATAGTAACCGGCCAACCCCAGGAAACTACGGACCTCTGTAGGCATTGTAGGTCTTGGTCAATCCTTCACAGCTTCGATCTTCTGAGTATCTACCGGAATACCATCAGCGGAAATAATGTGACCCAGAAAAGTCACAGAATTCAGCAAAAATTCACATTTTAAGAATTTGGCATACAACTCCCGAGCTCGAAGGATTCCAAGAACAGTACGCAAATGGTCTACATGCTCCGCCTCTGATCGGGAATATACCAAAATGTCATCAATGAACACAATCATGAACAAATCTAGGAAAGGCCTGAATACATTATTCATCAAGTTCATGAATACCGCCGGAGCGTTGGTCAGTCCAAATGACATCACCTGGAACTCATGATGACTGTATCTCGTTCTGAAAGCTGTCTTTGGAATATCCTCTTCTTTTACCCTCACTTGATGATACCCCGATCTTAGATCTATTTTCGAGAACCATTTGGCACCTTGCAGTTGATCGAATAAATCGTCGATCCTTGGAAGGGGGTACTTATTCTTTATGGTCACTTTGTTTAGTTGGCTATAATCGATACACATCCTTAAGGAACCATCTTTCTTCCTTACGAACAACACAGGCGCTCCCCATGGCGATGAACTTGGCCTAATAAAGCCTTTTTCGAGCAAATCCTTCAGTTGAGCCTTTAACTCCTTTAATTCTGCAGGGGCCATTCGATATGGGGGAATAAATATGGGATTAGTATTAGGCAACACATCAATTGTAAACTCAATCTCCCGCTCTGGTGGTAGACTTGGAAGCTCATCTGGGAACACATCCGGAAACTCATTCACTGCAGGAACAAATTGAAGAGTTGGTGGTTTTACTTCTATTTCTTAAACCCGAACCAAATGATAAATGTAGCCTTTCGCAATCATCTTTTTCGCTTTGAGGTAGGAGATAAATTGACCCCTCGGAGACACCGTATTGCCTTTCCATTCTAACACAGGTTCTCCTGGAAACTGGAATCGGACCATGTTCCTCCTACAGTCAACTTTAGCGTAACAGGAGGCTAGCCAGTCCATACCTATAATAACGTCAAAATCTAACATCTCTAGCTTATGTAGATCAGCAGTAGTACGACGATCGCAAACTACGATCACACAATCCCTATATACCCGCCTGGCTACTACTTGGTCTCCTACAGGTGTAGCCACCTCAAAAGGTGCAATTGGCTCCGATTTCATCCCAATACGGTTAGCAACATAAGGAGTAATATATGACAGAGTAGAAGCTGGATAAATCAACGCATACGCATCATAGGAGAATACCGATAGTATACCTGTAACCATATCTGGGGAAGATTCAAGATCCTGCCGTCCTGCCAGTACATAATACGATTATGAGGCCCACTTGAACTGGGTGTTCCTCCTCTGCCTCGGCCACAGCCTGCCAGAGTCTGGGAAATTTGTCCAGGAGGCGCACGAATGATGATGAACCAATTGCCGATCCGGCGGGCTGAGGCTTGTCTCCATCATTCCTGAGTGGATAATCACGCATCAAATGGCCAACTCGACCATAGGCAAAACAAGCACCTGTATCTAAGCGACACTATCCCGAGTGTGGCGTGCCATACCGAGTACACCATGGTAGGGGTAGTCTCGTTCGGCTAGAATCGGCTCTATACCGGGGCCCTAAAACTCTAGAACTCTGGCTTGGTCCTGAATAGATAGGACGATCAAATCTTTTACTCGGGAATTGAGGAGGTGCGCTGGCTACTGATTGGCCTGAATACCTGGAATATTGTTGTGTCTACCCTCCTCTATACTCACTGCCATCTCTAAAAGATCTGGCCATTTTGCTGCGCCCCCTATCAAAATCACGTTCACCTCTCTGCGGCTGCTGCTATTCCTCTAGGTTTTGGGCATGGGCCTGAATACGAGCGATATCCATCCCATTCTGGAGTGAGGCCGTCAAGCAATCCTTAACCAAATATGGCCCCAACTCGCTCACGAATCGATGCACACGATCTCCCATGTCAGTTACAATGGCTGGGGCGTACCTGGCTAAAGAATTAAAACGGAGACGTTATTCCCGGGCGCTCATATTTCCCTGCTTGAGATTTAAAAACTTATCGGCTCGAGCCCGTCGGACCTCCGGTGGTAGGTAATATCGCAGGAAGGCATCGGTGAATTCTTGCCAGACTGAGGGAGGTGCATTTGCTCCTCTCGAGGATATCCAAGCATTATACCACTGGCCAACTGCATCCCACAATCTACACGAAGCCAATTCTACTGACTCTGTATTCGATGCATGTATTATCTACAGCGTCCTCAGCATCTCGTCTATGAAGCCTTGCGGGTCTTCATCGGGTTTTGACCCGTAGAACTCTAGAGGATTCAGGCTGATGAAATCGCGGGCTCTCGCACTTGCCGCCCTATCCCCTTGGCCCGCACCTTGCCGCTGAGCCTGCGCGGCAACCAACTGGGTCAGCAATTGAATAGCTTCTCGTTATCCGCCGGCCCGAGCTCCTAGCCGTGAACCGGGAGGTGTAGGGCCGAGCCGGAACTCTTTCCCTCTGCTCCGTGACACGGTGGAACATGAAAAGATTGAGAGGGAATTTCTTTATAAGACTCGCCCTCTTTTACCTCCGCCGGTGCCTCCCGTTCAACTCTTCTTTCAGCCACCATCTTGCCCTTTTGGGCCGCCGTAGCTTTCCTCTTCACAGGCATTGCTGATAATATGGCTCTATCACATGATCTTAAATAATAAGAAGGTCGGTTATTCCTAAATGCCCCGCAGCCTCCTGTTTATAAATGTGGCGCACTTCACATCCACAAATAGGACTCTACCGAACACGGCTCGTAGACATACCCTAGGATGAACCGCTCTGATACCACTCTTGTCACGACCCCACTAGAGGCGATGACGGGTACACGGTACTAGCCTACCAAGCACCTCTAGTATAACATTCCATTTTTCACGACTAAGTGGGCAATATGAACATCTTATACATATCTTACTCAACATAGTCATCGATAGCATATAAGTAAGTGTATGTCAATAAGCTATACCAAAATATTATATAACAATAGGGACGAATAAAATTATGAAACATCTATCCACATACGTCTGTCTACGAGCCTCTAAATAAGATACATATATCCACAAGGAGGGGCCGGATTTCACCGTGCCCAAATATGTACACAAGAGTAGTACTAATAAACTGAAGCTCCAGAACAACTGGAGCACTTTCAATGTGCCGTTGGTGGAGCTCCTAGGAATCAGACGCGTCTTCCTGTTTACCTGCGGGCATGAACGCAGCGACTACGGGAAGGGAAGTCAGTACGAGGGATGTACTGAGTACGTAAGGCATGAATAATAACATAATGAAAAATACAGAGCATGAATAATAACAGGATGGAAATATACGGCATATCATGAGATAAGAGAGTAACCTGTACATCTGAGTGCCTTTAAGGCGGATACCATGCATGCTTAGTGCTGCGGAACGTGCAGCCTGATCCATATATAGAAATATATACATATATACATAGTAGTGCCGAGAAATGAATGGCCCGATCCGTTTAACCATATATCCGGTGTCCGGGCTTCCCGTGTCCGGGACGATATCATATTATACCAACTGATCAGGTGGTTATGCGTCTATAGCACCTCGCCCTTTTTCCCATATTCCCCATATACATATATATACATCATATACACATATAATATAAGTAGCATGCATTAGAGCCCAAAGAAAGTTATAACCCTATCGGAGTGACGTAAGGTCGGTAACCTCCGATTATATTATGGAATAGTCATCATTGCTCTATCTCACCTTGAAGGAATAATTAGTATAAGGTCAGACCCATAACAATGAATAAAATTGAGAAAGTTAAGAAAATAGCTCAGTAATCTCATGAAAGCATCGACCTCATAACTTGAGACGTTTAACTATAAAAACATCATCATCATAGTCATTATAGAAAATATTCTCATTTTTAGCATCATCATTATCATCGTAAAAACATGTTCATCACTGTTATCATAAGAGCTCACATAATCACAAACCTTTGATTTGGAAAATACGGACATTTTGGAAAACATTTATAGGTTATCGGTAAAGGAATCATGCCTTGGAGTCATAAGTATCTAACTTTTGGAAACAAAGAAGTTATGGAAACATTTATGAAATCGTACCATAGGAATCATGCCTTTGAAAGAAATGGACAAGCCTTAACATACCTGCTTGACCTCCTATTAGCTACGTTTATTCCCCCGAGCTCGTAAATCTACATTCGAGAGGATACACACTAAGGTTAGACTCATTATCATACACTTGTCCTAAGTTTTCAAATTAAACTATTTCATATCCTGGCGAAAATCGGGCAGCATCTCCCCTGTTTATATGCCTAGGCCGAAATTCCAATTCAGCAACCGACAACAACAATAATAATACCAACGTCAACCATAATATTCTCAACACCCAAGATACTTCATAACACCCCATATGGTGTTTATCCATATTTCCATCAACTAAATCATTTTATAACTATTTTACAGCTCTATCTCCGTAAAGGAACCAAGATTAATATTAATAATAGAAGATTCATACTTTGCTCCCGTTAATATTGCTGTATCTTCACTTCTCCACCATAAGTTTAGGCCACAACACGCCGTTATATGATTTTGCAACCACAACTATATGCTACCCGGACTGGATTTAGGGAATTATACCTGGTTTTGTCTTAAAAGTGGGTGTGGGAAGTGTGGGGAAATTTCCAGAGAATTTGAGAGGTTTTGGTGTTCTTTTGGCTGAGAAATGGGGGGTGCCCCCCTTTTTTATAACGGTCAAGATTCTGCCTGGACCGACTTAAAATTTACTCAGCGTGTTCGGGCCGCCATGTGGCGTGTTCGCGCTGAGTTGTAGGGTCTTGCCCTGCGCGTTCGCGCCACCTTATGGCGGGTTCGCCCAGGGTTAATTCCCTGCCCTGACAACCAATCTTAAAATGTGAATAACGTGTGATCCCTATATCCTATGAGGGCCCACGATCTATGGTTGGAAAGCTATTTCAATTATCT
Source organism: Lycium ferocissimum (assembly GCF_029784015.1). Lineage (NCBI taxonomy): Eukaryota > Viridiplantae > Streptophyta > Magnoliopsida > Solanales > Solanaceae > Lycium > Lycium ferocissimum. The sequence continues at coordinate 36,515 of NW_026715747.1, read as the reverse complement.
ACAACTTTCATTTTGGATGTGTTTCCAAACTCCAAACTTATAATGGCGTTTTGGCCTCTTCAAGTATCGTCCGAAAACATCTCCTTACATTATCCTTTTGGAGGGCTTACGCCCATGTTTGACCTAAAAGTCCTTCTTAAGACTTACTAAACTTTTCATGTACTAGTCATAATACTTTTCATATGTCCTTTATAAAATCCCTGCATGTGGGCCCCACCTTAGCTCTCTGATTTCTTTGTCCTCCAACCCTTCCAAGACCTTATTATACAAACTTAACCCTAATGATCATAGGAGGAACATATATATAACCTCATACATCCTTAACTACCACCCCGCGCCCGCAATAGTATGTGTGTCACCTAGCGAATCTCAATGTGCCAAACTGCGAGGTGTAACAGAACTATAATGCCATCTTACCCTTGCAGCACATATACACCCAAGTAGCTTAAATTTTGACAAATTTTAGTAGAGTTTCCTCTGTAATTCTTGCTATCCAAAACCTGCACACAGCCCACAAAATACATCCAATGCCTCATAGGCTACCCATAAAACCCCTATATATACATATGATACACAACTTAGCCATACAGGGCTATTGGTATGAAAAGGGGATATACGACAATAAAGCTCACTTCATATGCCATATCTGGGCATCCTTCTTGTAAAATATCAAATTTATTTCCTAAACCCTTCGTTAATCAATCCTCTTAAATAAAAGTTTATTTACTCATAAGACGTTCTTTCTGCATAAACTCCTTTACTCCCTTCTGTAATTACTCAATCAAATTTGCATTTCATTATCACTATTAGCTCAATGCTATAGGTAACTCTCACCTTGATCCTATTCTGGAGGCTTGATCTAGCATAAATTGTCCCAAAGGTATATAAGGAGGTTCTCCCTTCTGTAACCACTCTGGTCTCACAGAAGAACCTGTTTCATTAAATACCCTTCCATAACATGAGACTTGACGATTGGCTCCCATTATCTGCCGGTTCCACACATGTTCTCACGAATCTTCCCCGAATCTCTCGAGGACCGCCCTATAAACGTTATACCCTTAGATGGGCTCGGTCTCATAAAGAATAACTTATCCGGAACCCTTGAACAACTCATCTCTTTTCCCGTAGAAACCATCTCTCGCCCTCAAACAATCAGAGTTAGAGTTAGGAAATTCATATCCTTCGACTTGGCTCTACAACACGATCTAGAATAAGAAAGAAAGGAAATAATCCTAAATGCTCTGTAGCCTCCTGTTTATAAGTGTGTCGCGCTTCACACCCATATACAAGACTCTACTGGACACGGCTCGTAGACACACCCTAGGATCTGAATCCGCTTCGATACCACTTTTGTCACGACCCAACCTATGGGCGCACGGTACCCGGAGGTAGACTACTGAGCACCACATGTCATGATCAACCTGAATAAATACAAATCTCAAACAGACTTATCGTGGAATAACCGGCATTTACTCCTCAAAATATAGGTATATACATAAGCCCACGAGGTTATAAAATAGTACACAGGATATACACCAAAGAGATCACATAACACCTATTACCCACACGTATGTATCTATGAGCCTCTACTAGAATGATGAAATCATAAGAACGGGACAGGACCCCGCTGTGCCCAAATATGTGCGCAAAAGAATATACCAAAAATCTGCAACTCCGAGAGAGCGTGAGGCTCCCGTAGACAGAGGCCGTGCAGCTCCTAGATATCTGGGTCATGTCCCTGCCTACCTGTGGGCATGAACACAGCATCCATAATAAAAAAGGACTTCCGTACACACAATATACTGAGTATGTAAGGCATATATGATAACATAATAAAGAAATGTAGAAAGCATGTTAAGAAAGGATAATCAGAATCGCCTTCGCTCTCTCGAGGGGACCACGCAGCTCACCGTAACCGCCCCCCCTCGAGCGTAATCACGTGCTCACTTTTACCTTTTAAAACATATCACACATACATACATAAACTGTTCGAATCAATAACATCATTAGCTCGTGTACGGGGTAATCATCTCACGCCGCCCACGTGTCCCGGGGTAGTCACGCCCGCTCATGTTCGGCCAAATAGGCACGTTGTTATCATTATCCATAAGCCGCCCATAGAAGTGGTGTCATGTCCGGCCAAATAGGCGCGGTGTTATCATTAACCATAAGCTGCCGACCGAACTGTGTCATGTCTGGCCAAATAGGCACGGTGAACTCATTTTCATATATCCTTATCATGTAACATGTCATAAAATATGCGCACTATAATCATTATCCATAGGCCGCCCACCGAAGTGGTGTCATGTCCCCCAAATAGGCACTGTTATCATTAACCATAGGCCGCCCACCGATGGTGTCATGTCTCACCAAATAGGAACTAGTATCATATCCGAGTCGTAACAACAATGAATAACATGCAAGTAATCATATAAGCGGTGTAATCATTATCCATAAGCCGCCCACCGAAGTGGTATCATAAACTTTAAATAGGTCTGTTATCATTATCTATAACACAATGCACATTATGAGAGCTCAAGAAAAAGCTATAACTCTATCAGTGACGTCTCGGTAACCTCCGATTATATTATGGAATAGTCATAATCGTATGTCTCACCTCGAAGAACTAGAAAGAGGAAAGATAAAAGAACAATGAACAATCATCAAGGAAAAACATAGAATAAGATCATAAACCTTATAAAAACATCAACTCATAAACTTTGGAATCTTTATTGAGAATCATCAACCTTCCATCATTATCATAAAACACATCCCATCACTATCTCATAAGGAACTCTTAACAATCTTGAACTTTCGAGTCTTAGAATGCTAAGATGGTCATGAAAATATAGAAACGACAATAATAGAATAATCATGCCTTTGAAAGAATGTTAACAACATACAAGTCTATCTAAACAATCTTCATCAAACTAGACATCGTAAGTCTACAATCAAATAATATAAACTAGAGTTAGGCCTTATACACCCCTTACTATTCATTCCAAGTACACACACAATGCTTCTTCAACAGATTTCCGCTATAATATCATTTACTCCAATCAAATCTACCAAATATTTCAAGAGCTATAATTCAAGTCACAACATCATCAACAACAACAAGTACAGACTCCATATTCCACTGTAAACAAGTGAAAATCTCTTCAAATTTCCGTCCATGATCAATCCATAAGATAGCCATACCAACAACTCACTTTATGCCTGGTGGGTGGAAACATATATCGTCACCTTAAAACCAATAACTTTCACACATAATTTAATAAGAGTTAAGATCCTATTCTTACCAACACCCAAAACCTCCAGGAAAAATCCTCAATTTTCAACTCAAACGATTTTCCCACAACAACCATCACTAGCACATCACTCCTCCCTTTCTAATTCACGCCTTTATGTTGATTTCTTGATTAACATTTGATGGAATCAAGTTAGGAATATTTAAAGAGGGTTTAAGAGTGTTTGAATCTATGTAAAATGAAGAAAATAAAGGCCAAGTCATGATATATATGTGTCACGACCCGAGCTACGGGCCGCGACGGGTATCCGGGGGCTAACCACCGAACACCACTCACTTACCTGCTTATCGGCTATTATTCATACCATATGCTCATAATTATGTAAAACTGGAATCTTTCTGAAATACATTAGCTTTCTATAAACATAAGCCCTTCGGCTATCCAAAATATTATATACATGCATATACATAAAAGCCATGGGACCAGACTACCCACACTTCGTATCTACGAGCCTCTACTGGAATACTAGACATCTGGACGGGACAGGACCCCGTCGTGCCCAAAATAGGAATATACGAACATATGTACCAAAAGAATAATCTGTAGCACCTCCGGAATATGGAGTGCTCTCAACCGCCCGCTAGCTCCTATGGATCCGGATCACCTCCCCGTCTACCCGTTGGCATGAACACAGTCAAGAAAGGACGCGCACGAATATTGTACTGAGTATGTGAAGCATAAACAATAATGAAACATTAATAAACTGAGGAGGCATAAAACAAGGAGCAATCTGTAACTGACTGAATAATAAGGATGATCATGCATGCTGACTTACTTTCGTGCTCATCATCATATCTCATATACACATAATCGTAATAACCGCCCGACCATATGGGTGCGGTGGAATAATCAATAGTGTTGGTATCATCAATAGCGTCCAGGCATCCTGCGTCCAGGAGATTATCTCATGCTGTCCACTAGTGGCGCTGCCCATGCCGTTTGGTCATGGTGTATAATCGCCCGCTTTTGGGGCCGCCCGCCATATAGGCGCGGTGTGATATCGTTATACATCATCATGCTTATATATTCATAACATACTTATCAATATATGTCTTATCATAACATGCTTATCATAACCCATCATGGTATGCTTATCATCATATACTTATTATATTACATGCATGAGACTCTTAGCTATTCATACTTCGACGGGGGCGACGAAGGTCGTGGACCCCCGATGTCATTAGAAGCTTTTCTTACGTATTCCGCCTCACCTTGAAGGACAAGCATAGAGTGGACATCATGATCAATATCACTAGATTACATATATATACATCATTAGCTTCTTAGGAGCATCATGTCAAAGGCTATAGTATTTAGACTTTAGCTTACTATCATCAGTCATCATCTCACATCCTTATCTCGTCTAGCTATTCATGAGCGAGGATCTTTACTTTCTTAGAATTAGGAACATTCATGGTAAAGGAGGAAATTCATGCCATATGACTCATGCCTTGGAAAGAAAGGACTAGCCTCACATACCTTTGCCGCTTTACTATTCTATTGCTCGCTTGTGCTCCTTAAATGCACTCGTATACCTTCAATGGAATTCGTATCGACATTAGTTATATAATCGGGAAACATACTTACTAAGGCTATAGAAATTCGGGCAGCATCTCCTTTGTTTATACTACTTTCCGCCATATTTCATATCAACTCCCAACATTCATAATAATCATCACAATGTCGCTAACAACAATCGTCATTCATTCATATGATTCGATTTCATAATTCACCTCAATTTCCCCATAATTATGACTAAAAGTCCATCGTCGTATTCTTTCATATCCAATACTCATTTCATGTTCTATAAGTCATTTATAAGACATTTATGTCATCAACATATTCATTTCCATGATTCAAGCCAACTATTACTCAATAATGACATTTTTCATCCATTTAATGACCCATTTGTGGTGCTCTTCTACAATCCATGAATCTCAACTTATAAATACTTCACATAGCATGTAAGGATCATGAAAACTTACCTTAAATAATAGAGGAACAAGCTTGGAATGGTGATTCACCCTTAGCACCAAAACCCTAGTTCATCTCTCCTTGAGATTTCTTTTTGACCTTAATGAGCTTTAATGGGTTCCTTCACTGATACTCTTGATTTCTTGTTATCAATCTTCGATCTCCTTAGTGATTTCTCATGGATGAAGTGTTTGAAACACTTCTAGAGCTTTGTGTTGGGGGATGAAGACGGAAATGAAAATGAAAAGGAATGAAGTGGTCACATATATAAAGACTTGGAATTCATCTTCGGGGCCGTGGAATATCCACCTCAACATACGTCCGTATAAAACATTGACCGTATGTCGGAACTGGTCGTTGGTCCAACCAGCATGACCATTCTTTCGGGGCAAATCTACACGACATACGGTCCGTGGAACATTATACGGCCAATATGTCCGGCCGTATGTTTCGCCAAGTTTTGTTCTCGTCGACTCGTTTGATCTCCGATCCTTATGGAACCTTCTTAACACTTGTTCAACACTTCAATATCATTCGAAGGATGTTATAAACTCTTCTTAATAATTGAGACATCAATAACTCAATACTACTAGTTTGCATCCAACACTAACTTAAGTCTCGCTTCCTTAAGAACTTCTTTCCTCAAGTTTAATGCCTTTGAAATTCTTAATCAAAGATCATCACATACTAGTTCTTACTTGTCCAAACCTCGTATACATCGTACCCCTCATTAGTCTATTCACTGTACGCTTAAGGGGAAATTTTCAAGGTGTAACACTTCCGCTGAAGGACCCTTCTTTGGACAGGTTATACGGACCGTATAAATTATACGGGCCGTATAAGTTGGCCGTATAACACACAAGCCCCCCCCCCCCCCCTCTTCGTCGTTTCGTTTGATCTCCAATCCTTAGGGAACTTCTTAGCAGTCATTTAACACTTCATTAACCATCTAAGGAGTGTTATAAATCTTTGTCAAGACATTATTAAATCAACATTAGCTCGATACTTTGCAAAATCCTTCCAAAACATGACTTATACCTTTCCTTCCTCAACGAACTTTCTTCTCTTGCCTCAAATGTCTTTGGAATCTATTAGAATCGGCAAGCAACCTTTATTACTTGTAGGGACATCGTATATATCTCACCCTGCATTAGTCTATCTACCACATGACGACATGAAATTTTTTGAGGTGTAACAAAACTAATCTAAAGCGATTGCACCATTCGAATATTTCAAGACTTATCTTTAACTTCAGGTATAGCCGTGACTTGGTCCTTCTTTTATTACCTATTCAATTGTCTCGCCATTCTACCGTCATATCTCAACCTCTTACCCTTCTTGCCTTAACCTCTTCTCCAAATTATCATCCTCTTGTACAAAGTACTTCACTCGCTAGTTGTCTATTTGTAAATCAATGACTTATCAATTTCATATCATTATCTATTACGTTTTTCTTCCACAACCCTTCTATCCTCCTCGTTATTAGATAGGGCATGTTCCCGACTTTGTGTTTTATCATCTCAACTTTCCTGCCTTAGGGATGTAGTTCATTACTCTACTCTTAGTATCCTATTCGTCTCTTCAACTTCCATGTACTGATCTCGGAGTGGCGTTCCTTCATATGATATGATTCAAAGGGGTCGATATACATAAGAAGTCATACGTTTTTACTATCTTCATCTTAATGAACTCAACTTAGCTTACGTAGCTTATCAGGGGATTCTCTGTAAGTTTTCCCCATAATCCTTCTTCTCTCATTTGCCTTCCTTATTCTATCCCTCTATTAATTCCAGTACTGCATTATTAATAAGTACGAAAGTCTTTCGATCCTCCACTTGGCATTCCTAGTTCTGGCTCATCTTCAATCATCCCCTTTGACTTTACTAGTTGACTTTAAAACAAAGCATGACTTGTTATTACTTTATAACTTGAAGATTCACTTTTGTATTGTTCTCCCTTCAAAGACCGTCTGTTCAATCTACTGAACTTTCTCTTTAGGCTGAAACAGGATTGGGTCATCGTAATATTGCTCCATCACTTCTTCTTCCATGGATGACGTTGTTGTGTTTTTAATGGTAATATTATTATCATCTGAGATCAATAGTGGGAATCCTAAACTAGCTAGCTGATATAGCTCTCGGGTTAACTCCCTCTCTTCTAGGTTCCCGCGTATGCTTAATTCTTAGAGATCTGCAACTAAGGATATCGGCTACAACATTAGCCTTTCCTGGATGGTATAAAATCATCACTTCGTACTCTTTCAACAATGATTTGATCTTGATCTTCTACCTTCCTTATTTGATACTCTACAACTTATAGATTAGCTTTCTGAATCGCACTACCTTCGAGAAGGGTTACGCTTAGTTATATCATCTTGGCTCATCTTTACTTACATCTCAATCCTAAGGACTTCTAAATTCTTATGAAGGCTCGTACATCTCCGTGCCCTGACTTTAACTACTTCTGCTTGAAGATGTCTAGAGGTTCTTATAATCTATAAGGATGTCAACTTGTATCGCATATCTTAACTAGGTGCATAACCGATGCCAACTCTAGTTCATGGGTCAGTAATTTTTTTCATTCTTTCTCGAGTGTCTCTAGGTATAACAATCTTCTTTCTTTATTCATCCTTACACATGCATCATGAAGGCATTAGCTTGTCTCACTTCTTTAAATCCTGGAACTTCTTGGATACATAACCCCGAGTATTATTCTTAGTTCTGGTTCTCTATTTAACATGCATAGTCAGTGATGAGTTAGTGGAATACTTTCTTATTGGGTAAATACGAACTCTAAAGATATCAACATCATAGGCTGACTCTTTTTGTACTTTACCTTAAATATCTAAACTTGAAACAAATACTTCTATTTCGTCTCTTAACTAAAACCCCTTATCAATTATGCATATAGATTTTTTATTTGTTCATACTAGGCTAAGAGCTCATTGTCATATATCCATGTAGAGTCTTAGGCAATTTCTTTTTTGAATTTCCTGCATTCAACTTCAATAGTTTTCACTTCCAACTTATTCTGATAGTGTCGATTCTGAATGCAACCTTTAAACATCTCCCTTGAATTCTAGCTAGCAGTAACTCTTGTAATCTTTAAAATGCTTTTTACTACACTATCCATCATTGCTTCTATCTAAATTACTTCCTATCACTTGCGATCGTACACTTACGAAATAAAACTTCATGCACTTGGACTTCTATGATACGTAGACTGGTATCATTTAATGACTCATCTACAATCTTTGGCCTAACCATACCTAGGCCTTGCATAAGTGAATTATTGATCATCTAAATAAATTCCTCTTGCATATCTTAGTTTTGAGTAACTCATCTTGGGGACCTTGTCCTCCTGTCTTTATTTACACCTCACATTAGTCTCCTGAGTCTCGAATGTTCAGTAACACTTACTGTCAATTGGAATTTCCAGTCATGGGGTGAAACACTGGATTTCTTATCTCATGTCTGCTTTTCGGGGTGCGTTCCGAGGTGTGAAGTGGGAGAGAAGGTATGTCACTGTTGCTACTGTGTTCTCTTTAGCACTTATACTTGCACAAAAATGTGAACTCGTAACACATCTGTAGAGTCTAGATAAATTCAATCTTATTTCATTAATCTCTCTGTCGTAATCCTCCTTGCCACTTTGTCACTAAACAAAATACGTGGATCTACTTTGGTACTTTATCGTATTATCCCCCCTTTGGGAGAATGGCCCTCACCTCATTCTCAAGGGTTTCACTCTGTAAAGTAAGACTATTGATCTTTCGTAGCTATATATACTTCTGATAACTCATAACTCACTTTGGTATAGTCCTTTCTTGTTAGGGATAGCTGAATCACTTGCATACGTAGAGTGCCATGTATTCCCAACAGACATACTTGATCTTGGTAAACACACTTTACCAATGGCGCTAGTCTTAGAGTGATCTCTCTCTTGATAACCCTCAAGAGTTGTTCTTCTATCGTTCATTCTTTTCCTGTCAACTCTCTTGCTTTGCAAATAATCTCTATACTGACTTTTACTAAGGTCCTTCGAGTCATCAAATTAGATTTAGTTTAGCTTAAGGTACTTCCCAATACCAGTATCTCCTGTTCTAGGGAACTAAATCATCTTGCTGATATCTGCTATTGAAATCATCAACTCACTTCTCGTAATAAAAATATAGTCTCATGTACCGCTTTTATTATCTCGAGACTTGCCTTTTCTCACCCCTTCTTCTCCTTAATTACGAATCTTATTGCATTGGCATACTTTGGCTTACAATCCTTAATCATTGCTCACCTCTCTTTATGACGCTTCACTTGTTTTACTACTAGTCCCTGATTAAAATCTTAAGCACGTATCTCTTCATTTCTTGCTTTGAACATCTGTCTTTTCAATCGGGCTCATTCTCTGATTGCTTAATATTTCCTTTCCATCGGGGCATAAGTCATACTAAGGTTAATACACACCTTATTTCTAGGGATTAAAATGTCAAGCCCCCCAAATCTTCTAATCACTGAAAAAGTCATATTCGACTATACAATTTCTAAATACACCACATATATACCCCCTAAGGAGGTGTCGTAAGCACGTTTATAATTCTTTTTCACAGTGTCCTCCCATTGTAACAATCCATCCAACAATACAGATCATTCTAGCCCTCATTCTTCGTCTCGAGGTCTTATTTCTCTATAACATTACGTCTATTGATGCCTATAAATCATAAGCTGGGCAGGATGTTACTTACTATAAGTCTATTACTGCTGAAATAGGACAATAACACTTGTGTTCCCCAATTTGAATTCTGGTGATTTTACCTTCTCTTCTGTTTAGGTACGTCGTACCTCCTCCACTTTACTTCTTTTGCCTTCTAAAACTCGTACGAACCTTGTTCTTTTTGCTTATGGTAACTTCTTTCCGTATGGGTGAGAAAAAAAATGCTCGCACTTTTGGAGCTCTGGCATACTACTTGCATACCACCCATAATCTGATAAGGCCTCAGATTGACCACACCGACTGGGCTTCCTACTAGTGCCCTTACCTGCTTATGTATTAGACCTTTGACAAACTATAAACTTTCTGGTCACAAGCATCTCTGTATACAAATATCAAACGTGAATTTAAACTCAAGCTTTTATAACTCTGATGTACAGCATGATTTAGATCTGAAAGAAGTGTAACTGACTCTTAAATGTCCTTTAGCTTCCTGTTTATATAATGTGGTGCACAACACATCTGTAAACAAGGCCCTACTAGACACGGTTTGTAGACGCCCTAGGACAAACCTGCTCTGATACCATATTTGTCACGCCCTAAATATGGAAAGACGTGGCCGGCACTCGGTGCCATACTCAGCCTGAGTAAACGACTTTGAATCTGTAACTCTGGAGGGGTGACCCTAGACTTAGGCCGATAGGGTATACCTGCACACAGACAATAGCAACAAGCCTACAAGGACACAATCTGAATATACATAAACACTGGCTACCCCGTCTGAACTTGGCGCGCATACCAAAAATGTATATATATAATTGAGCAAGCTGACGAGGCTGCTATGATCAGTCAAAACCAACAGTACCAAAAGAAACTTATACAAAGCTGGCAAGGGTATCACACTGGCACACTATACATAGAACTTTTCTACAAGCCTCTAGAGAGAGCACAACTGTATCATGGTCAGGACAGGGCGTCATCTGTAAGTACAAAAAAATGACTCAAAATGACCTGGCAACTCTGAAAAAGAGTGCTCACCAATCAGCTGATATCAGATCCTGTCTAATAGAGAAGTCTGTCAGTCAATCTATCTGTAACTGTAGGCATGAATGCAGCGCCCCCCGACAAAAGGGACGTTAGTACGAAACAATGTACCAAGTATGTAAGGCAATAGATAATTGAAACTGAAACTGAACTAAAAACATAATAATCTGGAGGCCAAAGAATTCCCTAAATGTCTCACATGTCCTGTCTCAGATGAAATGCAATACTATAGTATCATATATCTCACTGACTAAGTGGCCAGGTAACTGCAAAATCTCACTGGCCATAAGGCCGGGCAATCTGTCTCACTGACCCGTTGGCTAGGCAAATTTGTCTCACTGACCCGTTGGCTAGTCAATCTGTCTCACTGACCTGTAGGCTAGGCATATCTGTCACACTGACCCGTAGGCCAGGCATATCTGCTCACTGACCAAGTGTCCAAGCTAAAGAAAAAGTGTATATCTATATTATATTAAAAGCATGAACTCCTTAACTTGAATTTTAAATTACGTAAATAACCCCCTACTTAACCTGAAATAAGAAAACAAAAAGTTTAATACAATAAAGTGATGCCACACAATTTGAATAGTTGCCATCTAAGCATTGTTACGTTCAACCTCTCTAACAAATACTTGGCACTGGTTAGGTTTAGCCTCTTTTAAAAACAAATTCCCCAGGCTTCAATTTCTTTGTTCTTGCCTTCAGGTTTGGCCTCCTATGTACTACTACTACTAAATAGAAGTAATTATTTTCCATCAGATTTCTTACTCAATTTAAACATCACCTGCTGTCTTACTCTTTTGTTATTTGTATTAGATTTCTTATATTGTTGTTTCTCTGTGCAAATATATTCCTACCCAAATCAATCCTTGATGATTTTTATCTCTGGCCAAATCACTTGTGAGTTCAATCATCTCATTCAATGTGCCCTCTACGATTTCTATTTTCTTTTTGTGTTTGGCAAAGATAGTTACCCAATTTACAATTTTGTACAGCAATATAGTATATGTAATAAATTGACTTTCTGTTATTTCGATATCTATTTTGTTTGTTGTTTAAGAACATTACCCCTATTTACTGTTATTTATTGCCATGTAGCAAAAATTATGAATTGAGTTTATGGTTCTCTGTGTTTTTGGGTTACAAATTTCTTTTTGTGGTTAGTTCTTCTGGGAGACAACCATATATTAGTGGAAAGAAAGGATAAAGGAGTTATTATTTATTTTATTTTTTTGACAAAAGCACATCCTACCTGATATAACCAAGAAAGCTTACAAGATTGCTTACTTCGGGTTAATTGAAAAAAATATTTGACCTATTTCTTCACGTCCCATTAAGTTAAATTTAAGATAGGGATGCAGGAGAGGAATCTCCTTGCGGTGATAACGCTAAAGTGAAGAAGAGACAATGGTCACCGGATGACAAGACTTTATTGAAAAGTAAGAAATGCAATAATTTTGTATAGTGTATGAAATTTATCGACCTTTGCCCTAATTTTCATTCGATCTATAAAAAATTGACTCATTATGCAATTCAATCATTCATATCCACATATAAGATTTAAACTCCACCACTTATCAATGCATAAATAAATTATTACTAATAGATGGATGATTTGTGCATGACATGTACATTATAGAAGAAAAAGTGAGGCTTGAATTTTCCAAAAAGAGTAATCAACATTGGGGAGACAATTATTCTTAGGCGCAATTGATATTGTTATGATTGATGGATATATAGAAGATAAACTTGACCAAAAACTTCTGCTTCCAGCCTCCTATTGGAGCAATCAAAGTTTCAAAAGGTAGATACACCAAAGTTTAGCTGATTGCATAAAGGCTAAAAGGACAGAGATAGAATTAGTTGCAGAGTAAGCCTTTAGAGTTTTTTCCTTAAAGGTCTTAAGGTTCGCGAGAATGCTAGCTTTTTGTATATTTGAATTTGTATTTTATAACTAAGTCAAATGTACTCAGAATATGTATTCATTAATTATTTTTAGGGATAATTTCAGAGACCTCCCTCCAAGTTTAGGTTCGCAACACTCACCTCCCTTGTGGTTTACAATATTACACTCACCTCCCTTGTGGTTTACAATATTACACTCACCTCCCTTATTTCAAATTTTATGTAACAAAAGTTTAGCTTAATATTTAGTAATGTAAAATTTTAATAAACTGACCAATTTGCCCCTTTAAAACATTTTCTAGTGTACTGGTTATTCAATACGTAATTGATTTAATGAATTTTTTCCTTAAATAATTCTACTAAAATAAAAACATAATTTTCTGTTAGACATGAAGAACGACCTTTCAATTCATCTGTGTTTTTCACTCTTCATCTTCTTTCTTCCATATAAAAGAGAGAAACTATTCTTCAATCGTCATCTTCTCCGCAAACAAAGCCATTAATTAGGTCTTTAGTCAGAAGTTTAGCTTTTTTTCCCCAATAATTAATTTTTTTTTTTGTAACACATTCAATAACATTGAATAATTCATTTTTTTTTTTTTGGTAACACATTCAATAACATTCAATAATTTTATTGAAGTAATTTGTCGTGACAATAATTACTGAAGTAATTTGGGGATATGAATTTCTTCTGCAACACATTTTCACTTCTGCAACAAATTACTTCAATAAAAATTCTTATAACACATTCAATAACATTCAATAATTCGTTTACCTTTTAATTTGTTGCAGAATTGAACATATGAATTATCGAATGTGTTACAAAAAATTTGTTCTACCAAAATCATCTGTCTTCGTCAAGTTGATTCAAATGCAAGCAATTTTGCTAATTAATTTTTTTTAGTGATTCTCTAATTTTTCTTAGAGTCTAATTCTCTAGTATCCAGTGTTGATTAGTGTTTTGCATTTTCGTTTGCGAGATTGACCTTTTTTATAAACTTATTACAGCAATTAAACTTATAATTGCGGAACTGATGGAATCTTTAACGGGATCGCGTTAACGAAGAGGTTTTTGAAGCAAGAAGAATTATATTTAAGAGGAAAAGCCGAGTTTTCTAGGAGTTTGTTTGAAATACGACCTCATTATAATTCTATATGCTTTTAAAGCAATTTTCTTGCCTTCGTATTCTTGGGTAGAAGCAGAGAAGTGTGGAGTAAAAATATGAAGGAATTAACTTGGAAGTTGATATTTCGGAGTGGCGAAGAATTGTGTTACAGGTTTATCATTTAATAATAAAAGCAACAAAAGGACAGTTTTGGAATATCATAAATATATTATTACTAAAAATCATGAAATTAACATTTGTTACGTAACATTTGAAATAAGGGAGGCGAGTGTAATATCATAAATCATAGGGGAGGTAAGTGTTATGGAGCTGAACCTGAAGGGAGGTCTTTGAAATTATCCCTTATTTTTAAGTATATATACTTACTTTTGCGATTTTAAAAGCCGCTAGCTTTTTGTATATTTTAATTTGTGCTTTATAACTAAATCAAATGCACTCAGGATATGTATGCATAAACTATTTTTCAGTATATATATATAGATATATATATACTGTTACACCCCGTAGTTTTGTATGTTAAGATTCGAGCTACCTTTCAGGAGGTATATGAGATTATATGCGCTTATCTTATGATTGTGAGGGTTTAAGTTCATATAATAAGCTATGAAAGGATTGAAGGGCAAGTTAATTAAGGAAATTAAATTTGTTGGAACTTTGAAGAAAATATGAGGGGCAATTTTGGCCCAAATTGGAGAAAGAATATCTTTTAATATATGATGGGTTTTGAAGAAAATCAAAAGCCTAAATTGAAGTTCATGACGTCTAGTTTCCAACGCAACAAACCGTTCATCAATAGGACATCAGAGTAGAGATTTATGGACATTACAAGTTAGGCCGCCCGAGCAGAAAAATTTCCCTGCGCCAATGCGAAGAGTAACCCTGAGAAACGACCCAAGGCCGCGAATGCGAAGGGCAAATTTAAGTCGGTTTCCACCGACATTAACACACTATATAAGGGTTAAAACCCCTCTATTTTGTCATAATATTTCTGTTTAACCTTAAAACAGAGAAAAATTAAATTTATGCGCGATGCCAAAGATATGTGACTAAATTCAATTCAAGATTAAATTGCGAGGTAAGCCAATAAATGAACAGAGAAGCAGATCTGACCAACTATTAAGTATGTCTGGCCTTGGGTATAGAAACTGAGGTCGATACCTTCTGTTAAGTACTTACACGGAGTATAATAAAAATGAACTTAAGAACATATGGGAATGGTTTTAAGAAGATTCTTATGATTGTTGATGTGAACTCTTTCTGTCTTTTTGTTGCCAACCTCCTTAATGGTTGGGAACCTCCCCTTTATATAGTAGAGGAGTCCCAACCCTAGTACAATTCTAAAAAAAGAAAAGAAATCTGGTGACAACTGTTACCGAGATCGACGCCGAAAGATCCGGTTGAGGGCGGATATTTCGGTCTTCTCCTTATGGCAGTTAACCGCCATTCCTTTATCGACTAATCCCCGATCGAGCTCGATGCCTCGTTCCCCATGATCCGGTCGTATCGTACCCGAGCATAACCATGACAACGGGAAACCGAGCATACTTGTATCCTCGGTTTTACCCGTATACAGATAGTCCCCCCCATTTCCCGAGGTAAAGTTACTGACGGTGGGGAATGGACCCAAATAAAGCCGAACAACCGCCTCCAATTACCTAGGATAGGACCTTCCAAACAGAATCTCACTCTGCCAGATGCTAGGTCATCATTACCCAGCCGCCAAATCTTTTTAGGAATCCCCCTTGTGTCAGAGTCTTTGATACGCTACAGGACCTCTTGATTCTCTTTCTAAATAAAGCCCAGGTCTTCTTCCTTTTCCATGCATCTGCACTTCTTCCAATCTCACCTTGTTCCTCCTTAAAAACCTTCTGCGATTCCCAGATTGAGCTTGCGGTAATCCTCGAATTTTCAATCTCTCTTTATCAGGGTGTGACTGTTTACTGTTAAGAAAACCTGCGACGAACATGGCTCACGTTCCATTACTGACTCAAGGTGAAGATCAACACTCGTTTATGTCGTCAACGGGAGCCGCTGGTTCTGACCCGGGGCTAGAATCTCTTGCTGCTAGTATCCTCCCGTCGGGTCTTATCTATACGAACAACTGCAAAATACTTCATCATTTTAATTCGGTGGAGAACTTTGAATCTTATATTGATGACGGCGCCATTACCGTGGTCAGAGAAGATTACAACTTAGGCTCAGATGTTGACATTCACCTTGTTGGGGACGGTGTGAAAATCAATCACCATATTGTCGGTTACTCGTTGTCATACACATATCCTTTTGCCATAGGGTTCACTCTCCCTGTTCATCGAGTGATCGAGGACTTCTGTCGCCGATATCGGATATATATCGGGCAGGTCGCCACACAGGTTTGGAGACTTGTGTATTGTATCGAGATGTTGGCTAATGTGGTCGGAGTCGCCTTCACCCTCGACCATTTGCTTCACATATATATACCTCGGGTGATCCGAGAGGGAATTGTTCATGTTGTTCCCAGGGGGAATCGAAGCCTGATCGACCCCGAAGACGATTGTGACTGAGGGTGGTTTCATCGGTTTGTGATGACACGCACAGCTCAACTTCACCGTCCATCGTCTGCCGATTTTCCTGAAATGTGGAACCCTTCACCAAATATGGTTGAACCTGAGCTCGTTACGGCTATTTTGGAATGGGTGATTGCCCTTCTTCGATCTTCTCGTAGCGTAGGCCGTTCTTGGAGAAGCATGGCACCCGAAGGGTGGAAAGGCAAAAACCATGGTAGTCTCTTAATTTGATTGTTTCGAACCTCATTCCCCTATATTATGTTTTGACCCAATGTATTTGATTTTCAGGACTTCAGATGAGGAAGGCTTCCAAGGGAAAGTTGGTGGCCGAGGATGTTACTCGGGGAAGAAGACCATCTGCGCCATTGAGGGCACCTGGGCGCAGAGAGACGGGAAACTTCCCAGTTAGGCATTCGGGGGTTGGATCTCGGGTCCAAACTCGTCATATCATGGAGAACCGTCGAGAAATGCCTTTTGGTGAAGCTCCGCCAACAATAGTGGTTGATGAAGAAGATCTTCCGAGCTCGAATATCCCCGGTTCATCCGCCTCAGGGGCAAGTCATGGGAATATCTGATCGGTATCATGCGTTATCGCCGTATCCCGTGGAATAGGCTAAAGATCTCAACCTTTGATTTCCTAGGTCGGTTAGGGGTGTTGCTGTTTTACTTTTGCTTTCTAATTATTAACAGTAGAGTAGGGCTTTTCCCATTTTTTCCTGTCATACTGATGTATTCGACATAGTCGGAATTTTGTGGAATGGAACAACTTTTAATGGGACATTGCGAATTGATTTTTATTGGACTTGATTGAGCCTTCCATGTGCATTGTTTGTACCTGAATTTTTGTATATGTCCTTGCAATATTCGATCAATAATCTGTTGTTCTATAATTCACAAAAATTCGAAATGTTTTCACTACCGGCTGCCATGCTTGAGCATTTTACCCAGAATTCGACCGTAATTGATTCGAGACCACATCTTTTGCGATCGATACAGAAGCTTTACTTGATCATAGTGATATTTTCATGTGAGCTCGACCGAGGCCCCATCGGAAGGTCGACTTGCTTAAGTACGATCTGTTGATCGAGCAGTCCCCCCGGTTCCTTCTCGTGTACGCTCCCCGTGGTTGGATAAGATCAAGGTCACATCCATCACATCCGTTTGACATCGGCACGTGTCAAGACCCTGTTGGTTCTGGGGATGGTTATGGAAGGCAAACCGTCTCGGCCCCACTCTATAAAAGCAAGTTTTCCCTCTTATTTTTTACTTTCTGATTTTTACCAAAGAGAATTTTACCTTCATGCACGTTGATCTTCATATCTTCAAACCTTCATATCTTCATACCTTCAAATCTTCATATCTCCGTATTAGTTTCCTACTCAATCTTCAAATCTTCATTCAAACCTTCTTACCATCATACTTCTGAAATGACGAGCAAATCTTCAAAGGCTAAAATCGGTGAGACCTCTTCGGCTCCAAAATCGGAGCCAGTATTGACCGATTTCATTCCTCAAGATTGCTCGAAACCTTCTCAACAAGGGGATCGAGGTGTCAAAATATCGGCTTATTTGTGCACGATACCTCAGAATAAACTCGAGCAAGTCAAGGTCGATTGTGGATGGAAGGATAAGGAGGTCGTTATTCCCGACCAGGATGAAGCCATAACGACCTACATGAAGGGGTATTTAAGTGTTTATACCCATCCTTTCACATTTAGCACACTCGATCCCATGGTGGTTGATTTAACGCAAACGGTATGAGGTTACCCTCGGCCAAATTCACCCGTCATTTTGGAGGATTGTTGTGCTCCTCCGTTACTTCACTTCAAACGTGAATGCTCCATTCACGGTGCACCATCTACTCCGGCTATATAGTCCCCGAGTCTTTAGAGGGGGCATGATTAAACTCTCAAAGAGAGCCGAAAAAGCGCCCTTCTCCAGTCTGGACGAAGATAGGGACCGAGGCTGGCAGGGGAGGTTTGTCCGAATCAGTACAATGGATCTTATTCCCGCTGATAAGTTACCATTTCCTGAGAAATGAAACTCGAACCGTAAGTAATTTTACTTTGGTACGATATGACCATATGTCTATACTTGCACTGAATCTTTTATTTGCTTGTGTGTATATAACGCTTGCCCGAACCCTCGGCGCGGTTCCTAACTTTGATTACTGGGTCGGGAAAATCTGTTCCCAACTCACTTATGTCGAACGTACCTGGAGACGCTTGTCTCGGTCCCGGTGGGAGGCTGGAACCCATGGTAAGTTTTTCCTTAGAGCATTGTCCCGTCTTCTACGCCAAGTTAGATGAGTAATGGTTGTTCTTCTTTTCGATTCTCAGGTCTATCAAAGGCCACCAGAATTCGGGGCCAGGAGGCTGCCGAGGCCTCGACCGATGAGCAAGATACCGAAGCTCCTGATCACGGAGGCAAAGCTAAAAAGAAGAAAAGTCGATCTTCCGAATCTTCTCGAGCTTCTTCCCAGGTCAAGCAAAAATCGAGGCTCACTATCAGAGAAACTTCTTCAGAAGATGTCTCGGCCCGAAATTTGGAAGCCGAGGTTGTCAGTCAACTATCGGATCATTCCGATGATGACGACCAGGCGCTGGGCCAGCATCGTCTTGTGGACGAGCTCCTTGAGCAAGAGCTGACCGGCTCTGCTGCGATTACCCCACTATTGGTGGGAAGCTCAAGCCAAATTCTGGCGGGTTCGAAGGATGTCTCGAGGCCGACAGACGTAGGGATCACCAGGCCGAAGGTCGGGGTATCTATAGATCCTTCGACACAGCATACTTCTACTCGAAGTTCTGAAAGGCTGCCAGCCTTAGCTGCTGGATCGAAGGCAGCTTCCTCGGTACCAGGCTCAAAGGTACCTAACATTCCGCCTTTGTATGGTATTGGTTCTGTCCTTCCGATACAAGCTGTGGCCTCGTCTGAAACAATAATTTGTATACAGGACTCTCCGCCCCCATTGGTGGATATTCCCGCCGATGTTGAAAAAGCCAAGGGCAAGATGACCGAGGAAGGGGCAGCCTGTCATGAAGGTTATGAAGTACCCGATCCCGGTATGTCGGGTCTCGAGCATTTGCCCATTCCCGTAGCCAACCGTTTCGGGGTTAATTACGATCTCAGGTTGGAGAAATCGTTTCCTGCCCCTAGTATCGACCCGAATCGGAAGAGGCTAATCACTTTTAAGGTACCGGCCGATATGAACATGTTATTAGGGCCTGTCGGGGTGTCCAGCGATCCGTACCCTCTGGTGTCTCAAGAGGACCATAAGAAAATGGCCGAAGTCAGCGAATCGTGCCTTTTCAACGAGGCTCAGTAGGCATTGAACCGGGTAAGTCTTATCTTAATACTCTTTTCACGTAACTTTAATTTCATGCCTCATTTTAACAACCGTTCTCTTTCCCCTTATAGGCCTCCGTACTTCATTAGACAAGCTTCCACCGACTCAGGCACGAGGTGGGCCGGCTCAAGGAGGAGCTCAAAAGCAAAAATCAGGAGGTGGACGAGCTCATGAACCTATATGAGCAGAAGTTGCAATATATCTCATCCCTCTCTGACCTTTCTGTCCTTAAGTCAGATTTAACAACAGCTCGAAACGAGGCCGCCGAGGCTAGACGGGAACGTGATCAGTTGGCAAAGAAGGTAAGGGCTTTCAAATTTTACAATAAATCTTTAATAGCCGATACTGACGCCCTTGCTTCTTAAGCTCGGGCATATGTCAGCCAGATTGATCAACTTCAGGCTGAGCTTGATGGGATCAAGCCCGAGTTTAACGCCCTTCAGGATACGACAATCGGTGCTGTAGCCGAGCGGGATGTTCTCAACGAGCATCTTCGGGCTATGGTGGAGCAAGTAAATTGACTTAGCTCGTCATTTGCTGCGGCCGAAGCTGAACGAGATAGACTGAGCCGGGTTATTACCGATCGCAGGCTAAACATGTGAAGGCTCTTGACTAGATCTTGAGCTATGACGATATGTTAGAGCAGTATAAGGCCGACGTGACTGCTGCCGAGAAAGCCATTACGAAATGAGCCGAGTACGTGCGGTGCTTATCCCAGAGAGAAACTCTCGAAGAAATCCAAGCCACTGGAGTGGACTTGTCAGATCTGATCGAGGAGGCAAAAATGCTCGAAGTATAAGCAAAGGCTGTATTCGACCCCGATGATTTGGATCTCGACCTTGACTCAACCGAGGATGAAACTGAAAGATCGGGTGAAGATTAGGCTTGTGGGCCTTATGTCCCTTCTTTTTGTTTTGTTGTTTTTGTTTCTTTTTTGTTTTAAGGCCGTTAGTTCGAGGCCTTGTAAATCTACTTACATGTTTGTATAAATGAAAAGAAAATCTTCATTCGGCCTATTCATCGGCTTTGTTGCCTTTTGCAAAGTGTTTCTCGATTCAGTGTTTGTCCGGTTTATGCCATCATTTTAGCTTGCCTTATTGTTTCAGCCAGGATAAAATTCAAGTGGTAACAGCTCATGATCGGGTTTTATTCCGTGTTGATTTCAGTCGTTGCTTTATTTGTAAATTGTAAAACAGATCGGATCACGATATTTTTAATCTTCAACCGTTTGGGTCGCAACCTTTTAAGATTGCGTATGTTTTTTAGACCGTAATATTTTGCCATTTCGGCCATAGTCTTTCAGTGTTTGGCAACATCAGATCATTTTGATTGAAGTAAAATTTTGATTGAAAAAATCGACTGGAGATGTTTCCGCAGTTGTTGCCGCGGCAAGAACAAACTAATTTGACACGATTCAATCGATCGTTTAATCCTTACATCTGATCCTATCGTTCAAGCCTTGGCTTTTACATAATTATCACTTAGCTCCCGTGGCAAGAACAAACTAATTGGACACGATTCAATTGATCGTTTGGCCCTTACATCTGATCCTATCGTTCAAGCCTTGGCTTTTACATAGTTATCACTTATCTCCCGGTATAATAGTCACCTAGTACTTCGAGTTCGAGGTATACGAGCTCGGGTACTATTAGCCCGGTATATGTAGTCCCCAGTCTCCGGTCTTTGGTCGGTATGCTCTGTTCGCGTAGCACGCTGTTCAGTGCTGCCTCATTAAAAACCTTACCGAAAACCCACTTCGGGACAAAACGGTCGAAAGGAAAAAGAGTGGAGCACGTGGTTTCAGTCCTAAGTCTATGACTTTTCGTTTTCCATTGTGCTGCTCCGGTATCCCTCGGACTGTATCCCTGCGTGGTTATATCGAGAAAGAAGAAAAACAAAAGAAAAGTTATTCGTACCTTTAATAGTAATATCGTTTTGTGTGTGCTACATTCCAGTTGTGTTTCAGCAGCTCTCCGTCTTCGTTCTCGAGCTGATAGGAACCTTTCCCGGTTATTCCAGTGACTCGGTACGGTCCTTTCCAATTCGGGGCTAATTTCCCTTCGTGAGGGTTTTTGGTATGAAGCGTGACCTTCCTCAGTACCAAGTCCCCAATCTGAAAATGCCTGAGGTTGGTCCTCCGGTTATAATATCTTTGCATCCTTTATTTTTGTGTGGCTATCCGGATATGAGCAGCTTCCCTCCTTTCATCCACGAGATTCAGATTGACAGACATTGCTTCGTGGTTCGAGTCCTCAGTGGCATATTGGAATCTTAAGCTTGGCTCACCAACTTCGACGGGTATCAGGGCCTCGGCTCCATATACAAGGAAAAACAGAGTCTCCGCAGTGCTTGATCTTACCGTTGTGCAGCAAGCCCATAAAACCTCGGGCAGAACCTCCTTCCATCGGTGCTTAGAGCCAACCAGTCTTTTCTCTAAATTCTGCAGTATAGTTTTATTGGTAAACTCGGCCTGACCATTCGCGCTCGGGTGATACGGGGTGGATAAGATTTTCTTGATTTTGTATTCTTCAAAAAACTTGCTGACCTTGCTACCTATGAACTGCTTCCCGTTATCACACGCGATCTCCGCGGGTACCCCGAATCGACAGATTATATGGTCGTAAATGAAATCAATGACCTCTTTTTCTCAGAATTTCTCGAGTACCTGTGCTTCGACCCATTTAGAGAAATAAACAGTCATAAGTAAAATAAATTGCGTCTTACCTGGGGCCCATGACAAAGGCCCCACTATATCCATGCCCCATTTCATGAATGGCCATGGGGAGAGGACCGGATGGAGCTCTTCCCCTGGTTGATGTATTGACGGGGCGTGCCTTTGGCATTCGTTACATTTTCGAACCAAGGTTTTGGCATCTTCCTCTATCTCGTTCCAGTAGTATCATACTCTGATCAGCTTGCTAACCAATGAATCGGCTCCCGAATGGTTACCACAAGTCCCCTCGTGAACTTCCCTCAGAACATAGCCAGTTTCCCCTGGTCCTAGGCATCTCGCCAAGGGGCCGTGGAATGGCCTTCGGTACAACTGGCCATCGACCAAACAAAATCTAGCTGCTTTAGTTCGGAGGGCCCTTGTATAAGTGAATGTCGTCGCATTATGTGAAAGAAGGTTGTTAATGTTAGAATGTGTTTTGAATAAATTGTGGATATTGTTAGAATGTTTGTTGGTATTGTTGTTGATGAAATTGGCCGAGTTTAATTCTCAGGGTGGTGAATTTATAGGGGAGATGCTGCCCAAATTTCTGTAGAATTGAGTGTTAGTTTGGAATTGAACTCTTACGTGTCTTTAGCTAATGTTTGGCATTTAATGATGCATTGTAGATCTTGGGAAGTCCACGACGTAAGTTTGGAATATCTTGGACAGTAGACGAGGTATGTAAAGCTCACCCTTTCTTTCTTTTGGCATGTCCTAGTGATAAGTAGGCGATGACACGAGCCTCGAGGTAACTCCATTCTTGCGATCCGGGTATGTCTACGATTTTTATTCACTCCTTGACCTCCGCACTTTTAATGGAATCGAGCCATGGCCTTTATGTCTTTTGTATGATTGGATTCAATGTTGTATGAATAATTTTGTTCTTAAAAAGATTCTGTGTCTAAAAATGGCCGTAACTTTCGTAGACAGAACCGGATCGCCTCGATATGCTCGTAGGAGGTTCTGTAGCATATTATGACTATAATGTCCATAGGCAGGCTCGGATTGGTTGGATACTTGTTCGTGGGCCCGCGAGACTTTCCTTTGTATAGTTCTGATGACTTTTGGAAAGAACTTAAAATGACTATCACCCCGACCTCCCGAGTATGATCACTTACTTATCCGTTAAATACGTAATAAGGATTTGTATGTATATGATTTTGATACGTAACTGTGATGGCTAAAGTTCTATTTGATATGTTCCCGAGAAACATTCGGGAGAAACTAGATTTGACTATGACTATTGACTTGGTTTTTAAATGGTAGTCTGTTTTGATTGTTCTATGGAATCTGTGTAAATGTATGAAATTGCATATATATCCCACGATTCTGCTCGTGCACATTATTGTTAATTCCTTCGCCGAGTCCCGGGCCGGTTGTTATCGTGCGCACAATCCGAAGTATGATGAGTTTTCGAAGTATGATGAGTTTCGATACATGATATGATACGAAGTATGATGAGTTCTGAAGCATGATGTGATTCTGATTTATGATGTGATACGGAGGATGATGTGTTCGGAGATATGCAAAACTTCTGAAGTATGATGAGTTATGGCGCCCAAGACAGGAGGGGCGACCATGTTCCGTCCGCCGGGTCCCATTATGGACCGCATATGATATATGTTTTTGACATGCATGATTTGTGTTCAGAAGTAAGCATTCTGGCATTCTATTTATTATACTTGTTTTCTGTACTTTGCATATGATTCCGATGATCGACATGCATAACTTATGTTCAGGAGTAAGCACTTTGGTATTCTGATCACTATATATGTTTTCTGGACTTTTTGTGTATGGTTTGTACTTCTGATGTAAGCATTTTGGTATTCCGATTATTATGCTCACTTTCTGTACTCCTTATTCCAGTTATGACCTCACTTTCTGTATTTCATACTTTACATACTCAGTACATATTTCGTACTGACCCCCTTTCTTCGGGGGCTGCGTTTCATGCCGCGCAGGTACAGATACTCGTTTGGGTGAGCCGCCAGCTTAGGATTCCTACTCAGCCACTTTGGAGTGCTCCCTTGTCCGGAGCCCGTATTTTGGTACAGACTCTTTTGTTATATGTATGTGTATGTTTATTCAGGGTACGGCGGGGCCCTGTCCCGTCATATGGTTCTGTTACTTACTGTTAGAGGTCTGTAGACATATATGTGGGTTGTGGGTAAGCGTATTTGTTCGGTTGTGTTTGCGTTCTGTATATTTTCCGGTTGTTTGTATGATATATGCATAAAAGTACACGCGTCACCGTACCTTTTTGTAAGCATAAGTTCCTAATATGTTTGTGTTATATCCCGTATTTTTGAACGTCGAATTATTTGTAAGCTGAGGTGGGGCCCACACGTTAAGATTTTTTTTTTTTTTTGGAACATGTGACAAGTTATATGAATCACATATGTAAAGTTAAACACAACTCATGAAGGACCCTTGGGCCAAATCAAAGTGGAAGCCCTCCAAACGAATATTTTTAAGAAAACGTTTTCGGGTGACCTGACTTTGAGGGGCAAAAAAGGTATTATAAGTTTGGAATTTGGACAAATACCGAGAAATAGAAGTTGTAGATAATTGAATTAGCTTTCCAACCATAGGTCGTGGGTTCCCAGGTGACGTCGTTACAAGGAGATATGAACGTTTTAAGGTCGAAAGGTCAGTGGGCTAGGCCCAACTCGGGCCCAACCGGGTTAGGCCCATGACCCATGTTATTTAAGTGATATTTCATCCCTTCCCTCCTCATTTTAAGGCCTGGAACAACCATAAAATTCTGGAGAGATAGAGAAAAAAGGCCTTGGAGAAGAAAAACCAATTTTGACCAAAATCCGAGCGCCGAATCCCGAAGCCCATGAAGGGAAAAGTGTTGTACGCTGCGTTGTCTTCAATTTGAGCTAAAAATCAACCAAGGAGGAGAGTGATAACATGGTGGCTTCCTACTTAAGGTAATATGAAGGTTCCTTTTCATTGTTAACAAGTTTATTTAAAGATTTAACGGACTAGGACGGAAGAAATAGCGATATAAATTCGTTTGTCGGTGTTGATGTGGTAGCCGTATAGGGGGCTGTTTTGGTGGGGTATGATGAGCTAATTTTATTTAGTATTTTGATTGTTGTTGTGTTGTGGATTTCATGTTGTTAAATGAAGATTTAATGGCTTGAAATAAAGTTGTAATCGTTTGCGGATTATGGAAGAAGTTAATATGACATTAGTATGGTTTCTTATAATTGTAGGAATAATGTTGCTAATATGTAGAATGTTGGTGTAGTTTATGAATTTGGAGGAAAGAAAATGTGTTGTAATTATTCTTGTTGGATTTGAAAGAATTTGGGTAGTGTATGTGTTGGTTGAACCGTTTGAAATATTGTGCGGGTTGTCGAAGTGTTCTAGAATATTGTTGAATGGTTTCGGATTAGTATTTGAATGTGTGAACAATTGTGAATTGGATATAAATGAAATGTTGTTTGATTATGTAAAAGGAGCTACTAATGTTGGAATGTATTTTGAATAAATTGTTGAAGTTGGAGATATGATGGTTGGCATTGTTGTTGATAGTTTGGCCGAGTTAAATTCTCGGATTTGTTGTTGTAATTTTTGGCCGAGTTGGACTCTCGGGGATGGCGCATTTACAGGGGAAATGCTGCCAAAATTTCTGTAAGACAAGTGTTACTTCAAGATTCAACTCCTAAAAGCTTATAGTAATGTTTGGTAACTATGACCCTTTGTAGATTTTGGAGAAAACGGGACTTGAGTTTGGACGAGCGAGAAAGGCGAATAAGGTATGTAAAGCTTCACCTTTTGTTCTCTTGGCATGTCCTAGGCATAATAGATTTTGATACGAGCCTTGGGGGAGACTCTACTCCTAGGAATCCGAGCTTAGATTTGGCCCTTTTTCATTCAAAAGAATTGAATTAGATACTTTATGTTTTGTTGGAAAAATAGCTTAAACATTTATAACTCTCACAAATGGAACCGAATTACCTTGAGATTTTCATAGGTGGCTCCATAAAGCCTAATGTTCATGATTTTACGTACGCCACCTCGACTTGACCCGAGGTGGGCCCCCAATTTCCGAGATTTTTCCATGTTGACTTATTTTGAGCGTTATGCAAGTACGACTTTTGACTAACTTCCGATTGTTAAAAAGTGATCATTTTGATTATTCCATTGAGTTCTATGATATATTTTGCCATGTACAAACGATCCCAAAGGTTTTGTCTTCGACATAACTCGTCGCAACTCCGAAAGGTATGACCTATGGCTATTGTCTGACTTCCTTTAAATGATCTATCGTCTGGATTGTTCTTTCGAGTCTTGGCAAACATTGTATATTTTATGTTGCATGTGGTTTCCCATTACTCTTATCGTGCGAGCCGTTATTACATCTTTCACTGCGTCCGGGCCGGGCATGTATTCGTGCAATTCCACTGTATTGTTCACCGCGCGTCCCTCACTAGAGGGCCGGGGCATGTTATATACATATATATATACTTATGATGATGATGTGATGATGGGAGGTGGCCGGGATGGCATATGATGATTCCTTTCACCGCGTCCCTCACTAGAGGGCCGGGGCACGTTACATATATATACATGATGATTTTACTTACCGCGTCCCTCACTAGAGGGCCGGGGCATGTTATGTATGCATATGTTCATGATGATTTCTTTAAATATGATACTCAGTCCATTAATATTATATATAAGAATGATTTACGTTCAAGGTAAGTTTTATGAGTTTGCCATCGTACTACTTTCTGTCCTCCTTATTTCCGTATGATTCAGTTTTTGTGTTTACCGCTTTACATACTCAGTACATATTTCGTACTGACCCCCTTTCTTCGGGGGCTGCGTTTCATGCCGCCACGCGGTACACCCAGTGGCTGAGTCAAAGATTTTAGTAGGAGACGTTTCGGCGGGATTAGCTAGCTCCATTTCTTCCGGAGTGTTGCCGAGTCGATTATCATGTTATGGTTTCATGTTCTGGTTAGAGACTTTGCAACAGTGTTGTTGTGGGTATTAGATGTCGGTTATGTAGATGGCTATGTAAGCCGGTATATTATTATGCGTTGTGTTATAAGTTTCATATCTTGTAAGATTTTATTTGATTTGAGAAAGCAAAAAGCATATTATTCTTCGATAAATTTTTGTTATGTATAATTGTGTCATGATTTGAGAGTCGGGTGAGTATGACTATTATGTGAGTCCGCGGGTTCGCTGGCCCTAAATAAGGGTCGGGTGCCCATCACGCCTAACGGAAATGGGTGTGACAAATTGGTATCGCAGCGGTTCGTCTTGGGGGTTGTCTTGCAAAGTCGTGTCCGGTAGAGTCCCGTTTATGGTGTGAAGCGCGCCACATTTATAAACAGGAGGCTACGGGGCATCTAGGATGGTTACTCTTCTTTGACATCATAGATCGTGCCGTAGAGCCATGTATAGGAAATGAGATTCCCGACACTAATCTTTGATTTTAGCCGAAGAATGATGTCGATGGAAGAAAGCAATGGCGATATTGGAAGCTATAGAGCGTAAAGTTAAGCAACGGTACGAAGGAAAGGATGCATGTCAGGTAAGAAATAGAAGTACGACTGGAATACGAACGAAAGATCAAAAGGGGAAAGTAAACAAGAAAGTGTGACAGGTGCCGATTGAGTTGGGCATACAAGGTATGTTTATTATTTTTGTACTGTCGATGATGTTGGGAGCCCTGTGAGGCCGTGATATTACATGATATGCGTATATATATGTTGGCCCTGTGAGGCGTTGTTGGTATTTCCTGTGTACAGAGTTTCGAGATAAAGAAACGATTCTGAGAGGAAACTCGCCGAAATTTTTCGAAATAAAGGAAGAATAAGATATAAGTCTGTAATATGTCTTGGAAAGTCATGCCGATAACAATGATAAGATTCGACTAAGTTATGAGTACGGTACTCGACCCCGAGAAAAGAACCGTGATGTACGAATGAATGGATAAGGCGAGCTGCGGAACGATAAGGATAAAGTGGATCAAAAAAAAGGGTAAAGGATTAAGAAGTGTCATATTATCGGATTGATTACGAACAGGATGTAATATGAGTATAGCGAGGACTGCTATGGAAATAAGTAAAGCCTAATGAGAAAGCGGCTAAAGCTATGATGTGGTCTACGTAGTTAGAATATAAAAGTAAGGGTGAAATGAAAAGTGAGCTATAGAGCGAATAACGAGACTTATCAAGTTACGTAAGGAAAGCTTGGGATAAGGGTTATATAACGGTGGAAATGATAGTGAGCGTAAGAAAAGAAAGGGTAATCGGAAGAAGGAAATGAGAAGGGAGTGAGACAACAGTGCAGTAATAGGCCATGATATGTGTAGTCAAGGATACGAGTACTAGAGTGACGGAACGGTAAAAGACTCGGATATAGAAATGATAAAGAACGAGGTAAGAATGGGAACAGAATCGGGAAGGCGATGACCGAGTGATTATAAGTAACGGTGATCGAAGTGTATTCCTCGTCATTGAGACCTGGAAGTTCAGGACGAAAAGTAATCATATTCCCAGGTGGAAAGCGAGTACCGAGGACCAAAAGAGGGGTAAAATAGTAATTATGCTATAAGAGCGCTTCGAACTCCGTTAAGACTTCGACTTACTCCGCATCACGTGACGGAGGTCATGCGGTGAGGTGGATGCGATTATCCGGCATTGAGGCATCGTATTTCACCGAAGTTTCAAAGTTAAGCTCTTTGTGCGAGAGAGAATCGACGATGGGTGACCCCCTGGGAAGTTTTCTCGAAAATTCTACAAATTCGACGCAAGAAGTGAATAAGGAGTTAGAGTGACTTAAGGGTAAATTAAGAGTCCGAGGAGGGACGTAAACCCAAGAAGGTCGCGCAAGATGCAAATTAGACCGATGTTTAAAGAGGAAAAAGATACATCATTAGAATTAGGGTGAATTGGAATAGCGTGTGGAGATATCTTGTAAGCAAGATAGTAGAGACTATATGTGTACATAGGTACGCACAGATATCCCCGCACATGGTTAGATTAGCGGATATATGTGTGATCCGTGTCGCAGTGGCGGTGTGTAGAAGGCATTAATCCGAGGTAACAAAGTTCGTGAGGAGAAATTATAAATGGCACGAATGTTATAAGGCAAGTTGATGTCTGTTTTTCACTATAAGTTGAGCTTAGAAAGTGCTAATACAACGATATTTGGAAAGGAAAGAAAGCGAGTAAATGAACGGCAAGAAGGTCAAAATGCATCGAATAACAAGACCAGCTCAATCGAGATTGGAAATACGGATTTAGCAAGGTAGAATTGGGCGATATGATAACCATATATGTCGGGGGGAATATTGGTAGAGATACAAGTGTAAGGCGAAGACAATCGACGCTACGATGTTAGTTTGATACGGGATGGGTATACGCAGTATGTTTATTATTTTTGGGAGACAAGCTAAGGCGGGATCGAAAAGTCGGCAAGAAAGGATAGGAGTCGTGGTAATAATCGAGGTGGCGCTCGAGGATTAATTGTAAGTATCCGGAATAACATGATATTAGAAAATGGAGACTTAAAGAGGAGTACGATAAAGGAAAGTAACGAGTAGCTACGGAGGCACCGTGAAAGTGGTACGGCGTTATACACGGACAGAGGTTAAGATGTAGACAATAGAGGGGTTGCTAGCAGAAAAAAAAATTTCCTATGGTAGAAAGTAAGAAAAGCGGGGAAAGAAGTATGATAAAGTAGACTTAGCAAATGCGAGCACGGAGTAAGATCCGGAAATAGTATGAATCGTGAAAGGAACGAGCGTGATTAAGATTAAATACGCAGTCGTGCAAAAGGGAGACAATAGCAAGAGTTCGAATCAAAGATAAGGTAACGACACGAGGCAAGGTGTTGAAAAAACGTAACAAGATGAGTAAAGAAAAAATTGTAAGACGATTTAAGCAAGTGATCTTAATTAGTCGGCTATCGAAAGCGGGCGAATTTATGTGTTTCACGAAAGGCGTAATCAAATTCGACAAGAAGGAAAAGCTTAACTTAAGACGTATCAACCCTCGATTACACTAGTTGTAAGGCAAGAAGGTTGCGTGCTAAAGATGCAACTTCCGTTAAGGCACCGCGCGGAATAATAAATGTAAAGAAATGACTCGCGAACCCGAGGTGAGGAAATGAAAGAGAAGTATGATTGGTAAATGAAATTGTGGCTCATGGTAGTGAATGAACCCCCGCCCTCGAGATCCTTAAGACTCTATACGATTAGTTGAACATTCGAGGACGAATGTTTTAAAGGGGGGGAGGATGTTATATCCCGTATTTTTGAACGTCGAATTATTTGTAAGCTGAGGTGGGGCCCACACGTTAAGATTTTTTTTTTTTTTGGAACATGTGACAAGTTATATGAATCACATATGTAAAGTTAAACACAACTCATGAAGGACCCTTGGGCCAAATCAAAGTGGAAGTTCTCCAAACGAATATTTTTAAGAAAACGTTTTCGGGTGACCTGACTTTGAGGGGCAAAAAAGGTATTATAAGTTTGGAATTTGGACAAATACTGAGATATAAAGTTGTAGATAATTTAATTAGCTTTCCAACCATAGGTCGTGGGTTCCCAGGTGACGTCGGACAAGGAGATATGAACGTTTTAAGGTCGAAAGGTTTCAGCTGGGTTAGGCCCAACTCGGGCCCAAACTGGGGTTAGGCCCATGACCCATGTTATTTAAGTGATATTATCCTTCCCTCCTCATTTTAAGGCCTGGAACAACCATAAAATTCTGGAGAGATAGAGAAAAAAGGCCTTGAGAAGAAAACCAATTTGACCAAAATCCGAGCGCCCGAATCCCGAAGCCCATGTGAAGGGAAAAAAGTGTTGTACGCTGCGTTGTCTTCAATTTGAGCTAAAAATCAACCAAGGAGGAGAGTGATAACATGGTGGCTTCCTACTTAAGGTAATATGAAGGTTCCTTTTCATTGTTAACAAGTTTATTTAAAGATTTAACGGACTAGGACGGAAGAAATAGCGATATAAATTCGTTTGTCGAAGTTGATGTGGTAGCCGTATGGGGCTGTTTTGGTGGGGTATGATGAGCTAATTTTATTTAGTATTTTGATTGTTGTTGTGTTGTGGATTTCATGTTGTTAAATGAAGATTTAATGGCTTGAAATAAAGTTTAATCGTGATTATGGATTATGGAAGAAGTTAATATGACATTAGTATGGTTTCTTATAATTGTAGGAATAATGTTGCTAATATGTAGAATGTTGCGTAGTTTATGAATTTGGAGGAAAGAAAATGTGTTGTAATTATTCTTGTTGGATTTGAAAGAATTTGGGTAGTGTATGTGTTGGTTGAACCGTTTCTTGAAATATCAGTGGGTTGTCGAAGTGTTCTAGAATATTGCAATGGTTTTGATTAGTATTTGAATGTGTGAACAATTGTGAATGATATAAATGAAATGTTGTTTGATTATGTAAAAGGAGCTACTAATGTTGGAATGTATTTTGAATAAATTGTTGAAGTTGGAGATATGATGGTTGGCATTGTTGTTGATAGTTCTGGCCGAGTTAAATTCCTGATTTGTTGTTGTAATTTTTTGGCCGAGTCAGACTTCTGTGGGATGGCGCATTTACAGGGGAAATGCT
The DNA here is from genome assembly GCF_029784015.1 of Lycium ferocissimum. Taxonomy (NCBI): domain Eukaryota; kingdom Viridiplantae; phylum Streptophyta; class Magnoliopsida; order Solanales; family Solanaceae; genus Lycium; species Lycium ferocissimum. Next base: position 4,228 of record NW_026715747.1, on the reverse strand, counting down.
GCCAAAATTTCTGTAAGACAAGTGTTACTTCAAGATTCAACTCCTAAAAGCTTATAGTAATGTTTGGTAACTATGACCCTTTGTAGATTTTGGAGAAAACGGGACTTGAGTTTGACGAGCGAAAGGCGAATATGTATGTAAAGATTCACCTTTTGTTCTCTTGGCATGTCCTAGGCATAATAGGTTTTGATACGAGCCTTGGGGGAGACTCTACTCCTAGGAATCCGAGCTTAGATTTGGCCCTTTTTCATTCAAAAGAATTGAATTAGATACTTTATGTTTTGTTGGAAAATAGCTTAAACATTTATAACTCTCACAAATGGAACCGAATTACCTTGAGATTTTCATAGGTGGCTCCATAAAGCCTAATGTTCATGATTTTACGTACGCCACCTCGACTCTGACCCGAGGCGGGCCCCCAATTTCTGAGATTTTTCCATGTTGACTTATTTTGAGCGTTATGCAAGTACGACTTTTGACTAACTTCCGATTGTTAAAAAGTGATCATTTTGATTATTCCATTGAGTTCTATGATATATTTTGCCATGTACAAACGATCCCAAAGGTTTTGTCTTCGACATAACTCGTCGCAACTCCGAAAGGTATGACTCATGGCTATTGTCCGACTTCCTTTAAATGATCTATCGTCTGGATTGTTCTTTCGAGTCTTGGCAAACATTGTATATTTTATGTCTGTATGTGGTTTCCATTACTCGCTCGCGCGAGCTCGCTATTACATCTTTCACCGCGTCCCGGCCAGGCATGTATTCGTGCAATTCCACCGTATTCACCGCGTCCCTCACTAGAGGGCCGGGGCATGTTATATACATATATATATACTTATGATGATGATGTGATGACGGGAGGTGGCCAGGATGGCATATGATGATTCCTTTCACCGCGCGTCCCTCACTAGTAGGGCGGCACGTTACATATATATACATGATGATTTTACTTACCGCGTCCCTCACCAGAGGGCCGGGCATGTTATGTATGCATATGTTCATGATGATTTCTTTAAATATGATACTCAGTCCATTAATGATTTTGAAAAGCATGATTTACGTTCAAGGCAAGTTTTATGAGTTCCGGTACATCGTACTACTTTTTCTCGTCCTCCTTATTTCCGTATGATCCAGCTTTGTGTTTACCGCTTTACATATTCGAACATATTATCGCATCGACCCCTTTCTTCGGGGGTCTGCGTTTCATGCGCGCAGTACACCTGTGTGAGCCGAAGATTTTAGTAGGAGACGTTTCAGCCGGGATTAGCTAGCTCCATTTCTTCCGAGTGCCGCCGAGTCGATTATCATGTTATGGTTTCATGTTCTGCCGCTAGAGACTTTAGGCATGCTGTTGTGGGTATTAGATGTCTACTATGTAGATGGCTATGTAAGCCGTATATTATTATGCGCTCGTGTTATAAGTTTCATATGCCGCAAGATTTTATTTGATTTGAGAAAAGCAAAAGCATATTATTCTTCGATAAATTTTTGTTATGTATAATTGTGTCATGATTTGAGAGTCGTCATGAGTATGACTATTATGCGAGTCCGCTGTTCGCTCGGCCCTAAATAAGGGTCGGTGCCCATCACGCCCTAACGGAAATTAGGCGTGACAGTTTGCTGGTGAGCGGATTATGGTTGTGGCGAGTGCGAAAGTGTTGCTCGAGCACTAGTCACGACCTACGGGTCTGGGTCGGACGTATGGCTGGGACGTAGCGGTTCGTCCTCGAATGTCTACGTAATCGTGTCTAGAGAGTCCTATTTATCGACGTGTCGCGCACCACATCTATAAACAGAAGGCTACAGACATTTAGGATACTACCTTTCTTTTCGATCTCGATCGTGCGATAGAGCCGTGTTATCGATGATCCCCTTCTAACGAATTGTTATGTTTTCGCCGATGCCTCCGAGAAAGGGCACCGCCCGTAAGGGCAAGTCTACTGGGCACGGGGAGATCTAGCTGTGCCTAGAGTTGGCACGGTGGCCCGCGCCGAGCCCGTACCCGAGATCGTGCCCCGACATGGGGCCGCCCTCTCGCTACACCGTCATTGTCCGAGGGACTTGGAGCGCCAGCCACCGCAGTCGGGGGGCGGCTCCACCGCCACCTCCCGAGGTTCGAGTGCCCCGAGCCTCCACTCCTCGGCCAGGGGCGAGGGATAGGGCTATGAGGGATTTAGCCACCGCTCACTAGATTAGTGGCGGGGCAGGTTCATAGCCATGGATTAGGAGATGATCATGTGACCGTACGTGATGTACCATAGGGCCCGATATTTTCGACCTCGTAATCCGCAGTTTTTCGGGTCAAAGCCCGAATAGGACCCCCAGGAGTTCATCAGACAGATGCAGCGTACGTTGCGGTTGATTAAGGCTTCCGAGACTGAGTCTGTCGAGTTTGCGTCTGTTATATCCCGCATTTTGTACGTCGGAATATTTTTAAGTTGGTTGCGAAGAGTTATGGATAAGGCTATTTTCCGACTTTGTCGTAAGGCATAAGTCGCTTATGATTTCATGGGATGGAGATATTAAGGAAAAATTTGGGGTAAAAGAGAGATTATGGAAATTAGTATTTCATGAAATATGGGACCAAAAGATGAATTATGGAAAGTTAGACATTTCATGAAAATTTGGGGTTAAAATGTGAGTTTTGGAAACTAGAAATTCATGAATAATATAGCCATGTGGCCGGCCACATGAGGTGTGGGCCATGGACACATGGATGTTTAGCATATGGATATATATATGTGTATAATTCACTACCATGCAAGACTTGTTCATATTTTGTAATTCAAGGAATTTCTAGAAAGTTTGAGAAAAATGGAACAAAAGAAAGGAAGGAGAAAAACGGCCAAGAGGGGCACATGACCAGCCATGTGCTCCTATAAATATATACATATATAAGTGTTGGCATACAAGACACAAGACAACATTTTACAACTCTAGAGAAAGCAAGAAATATGGAGAAAAACAAATGAGGCCATTCGGCCATATTGAAAAACCGAGAGAGAGAGAGAGTGAGCCAAGAGATATTGATCATGAAAATTCCTTTCTTCTAGCTTTCCTACTAATTGAGAGGTCCTCGTTAACGTGGAGTAGTTGTAAGAGCAAGCAAAGCGCTCGTTCTTGCGGAATATAATTCTACCGGAGGGAGCACTAGGTGGAAAAAGGAATGGTTCAATCCTAGTTTTCATGTTTTATGGATGATTTGTACATGTTGTAGCATGTAGAAATGAATGAAAATCATGAAATTGGGGTGTTGTGTGTGTGGCCGTGTATGTGCCATATGGTGTAGGAATGATGAATTATTGTTACTTAATATTTTGATTGTTGTTGTTATGTGTTCTATGATGGGAATGGAAGTTCAATGACTCAAGCGGAAGTCAGTAGCCGCTAGGGCTGTTTTGCAAAGCAATGAAATTGTAATATGGTTTGTAGTATTTACGATGAGAATGTTGTCATGGTGCGTAATCGTTGATATAGCGTATGAATTTGAAAAAAAGAAAAAGAATGCATTGTGTTGCTCTTGCCAAGTTTGGAAAGTTTCGGGGTGGAGTAGTATATTGTTGGAGTTGTTTTGAATATTGTATGGATTACTTGGAACGTTCTTGAATCGTGTTCGAATGGTTTGGGATTATTATTTGAATATGCGATCGTTAATATTAGTTTGAATATATGTAGTTGAATTGAATAGGAATAAATGCCGTTGAATTATGTAGAAAGGAATAATTAATGTTAGAATGTGTTTTGAATCACTTATGGATATTGTTATTATGATTGTTGGTATGGTTGCTGTTGATATTGGCCGAGTTGAATTCTCGGGGATGTCCAGTTTATAGGGGAAATGCTGCCGAAATTTCGGTAGAAAGAGTAATGGCTTGGAAATTGGATTCTTCGATGTTTATGACTAATATTCAATATCTATTGACATTGTGTAGACCTTGGAGAGTCGAGACGTATGTTCGGAATAGCTTAGGAAGCGGCTAAGGTATGTAAGCTTCACCCTTCTCTCTTGGCATGTCTTAGGTGAAAAGTAAGTTATGACACGTACCCCGAGGTAATTCCACTCAAGGGTCCAAGCATGTTTATGATCCTTATTTGTTTCCCCGATATTCATGTTCTTAATGTAGTCAAGCTATGGTCTTTATGTTTTTTCACATTAATGGGTTTCAAAGATTCCAAAAATTGTTTTCAAAAAGAGTTTGTTTTTTAAAAATTCAAACTACAAC